>NW_026640755.1:0-617 GCF_028554395.1 Pezoporus wallicus
AGTATCATAGATGAGAAACTTTTTGAAGGAGCATTGTTAGCGCAGTGCCATGTTCCACTTGGCTTGCCTTTTTCAATCCTAGCCTCATAGCACGGGTAGGCTTTCTGGCTCTCTGCATGCTAACCCTAACAGGAAACCAAATTTTGCTAGGGTCTTTCAGCTGAGGCTGCCATCCTCGACCTGAATGGGTGTCCCAGATGAGAAAGGTGTTGAAGGAGCACTGTTGGTGCAGTGCCGTGCTCGCCTTGTCATGCCGTTTTATCTGTAGTATCGGGAAACTTCTCAGTCTTATGGCTTTCTGAACCCTAACCCTAACCCTAACCCTAATTTGCATGGCATGGTGGAGCTGAAGATGACATCTCCTAAACAAATGGGTATCCAAAATGAAAAACTCTTTGAAGGGGCAATGTTGGTCTAGTCCCGTATTCCTCTTGCCTTGACTTTTTCAATCCTAGCCTCATAGCACGTGTAGGCTTTCTGGCTCTCTGCATGCTAACCCTAACCCTAACCCTAATTTTGCTTGGGTCGTTTTGCTGAGGCTGCCATCCTCGACCTTAATGGGTGTCCCAGATGAGAAAGGTGCTGAAGGAGCACTGTTGGCGCAGTGCCGAGCTCTC
>NW_026640756.1:0-6279 GCF_028554395.1 Pezoporus wallicus
TTTAGGTATGAAGCCGAGGAGAGACTGCAATGATGGTGACCCCGTTGCAAAGCTGCTTGTGTGCTGAAGAAGCAGAGCACTAGCTTTCCCTGCTGCTCCTTCTGCCGTGTGAGCAGATGCCACTGTTCATTCTGTGCTGACTGTGTTGCTGCGCAGCAGAGAGCAGGCTCTGGACTGATTCCATTCAAATGCTTTTCCTGTATGAAAGTGAGCAGTGAAAGCAACGATGGAGGCACCAATGTAAAGGGGATTGTGTGCTGAACAGGTCCAGCACCAGCTTTCAATCCTGGCTCTTCTGCTGTGGGAGCAGAGGCCAAACGTTCGTGCTGTACTCACTGTGCTGCTGGGCAGCTGAGAGACACCACCTGAGAATTTGGATTCAAATGGACTTTTAGGTATGAAACCGAGGAGAGACTGCAATGATGGTGACCCCGTTGCAAAGCTGCTTGTGTGCTGAAGAGACACAGCACTAGCTTTCCCTGCTGGTCCTTCTGCCGTGTGAGCAGATGCCACTGTTCATTCTGTGCTGACTGTGTTGCTGCGCAGCAGAGAGCAGGCTCTGGACTGATTCCATTCAAATGCTTTTCCTGTATGAGTGAGCAGTGAAAGCAACGATGGAGGCACCAATGTAAAGGGGATTGTGTGCTGAACAGGTCCAGCACCAGCTTTCAATCCTGGCTCTTCTGCTGTGGGAGCAGAGGCCAAACGTTCGTGCTGTACTCACTGTGCTGCTGGGCAGCTGAGAGACACCACCTGAGAATTTGGATTCAAATGGACTTTTAGGTATGAAACCGAGGAGAGACTGCAATGATGGTGACCCCGTTGCAAAGCTGCTTGTGTGCTGAAGAAGCAGAGCACTAGCTTTCCCTGCTGCTCCTTCTGCCGTGTGAGCAGATGCCACTGTTCATTCTGTGCTGACTGTGTTGCTGCGCAGCAGAGAGCAGGCTCTGGACTGATTCCATTCAAATGCTTTTCCTGTATGAAAGTGAGCAGTGAAAGCAACGATGGAGGCACCAATGTAAAGGGGATTGTGTGCTGAACAGGTCCAGCACCAGCTTTCAATCCTGGCTCTTCTGCTGTGGGAGCAGAGGCCAAACGTTCGTGCTGTACTAACTGTGCTGCTGGGCAGCTGAGAGACACCACCTGAGAATTTGGATTCAAATGGACTTTTAGGTATGAAACCGAGGAGAGACTGCAATGATGGTGACCCCGTTGCAAAGCTGCTTGTGTGCTGAAGAAGCAGAGCACTAGCTTTCCCTGCTGCTCCTTCTGCCGTGTGAGCAGATGCCACTGTTCATTCTGTGCTGTGTTGCTGCCAGCAGAGAGCAGGCTCTGGACTGATTCCATTCAAATGCTTTTCCTGTATGAAAGTGAGCAGTGAAAGCAACGATGGAGGCACCAATGTAAAGGGGATTGTGTGCTGAACAGGTCCAGCACCAGCTTTCAATCCTGGCTCTTCTGCTGTGGGAGCAGAGGCCAAACGTTCGTGCTGTACTCACTGTGCTGCTGGGCAGCTGAGAGACACCACCTGAGAATTTGGATTCAAATGGACTTTTAGGTATGAAACCGAGGAGAGACTGCAATGATGGTGACCCCGTTGCAAAGCTGCTTGTGTGCTGAAGAAGCAGAGCACTAGCTTTCCCTGCTGCTCCTTCTGCCGTGTGAGCAGATGCCACTGTTCATTCTGTGCTGACTGTGTTGCTGCGCAGCAGAGAGCAGCCTCTGGACTGATTCCATTCAAATGCTTTTCCTGTATGAAAGTGAGCAGTGAAAGCAACGATGGAGGCACCAATGTAAAGGGATTGTGTGCTGAACAGGTCCAGCACCAGCTTTCAATCCTGGCTCTTCTGCTGTGGGAGCAGAGGCCAAACGTTCGTGCTGTACTCACTGTGCTGCTGGGCAGCTGAGAGACACCACCTGAGAATTTGGATTCAAATGGACTTTTAGGTATGAAACCGAGGAGAGACTGCAATGATGGTGACCCCGTTGCAAAGCTGCTTGTGTGCTGAAGAAGCAGAGCACTAGCTTTCCCTGCTGCTCCTTCTGCCGTGTGAGCAGATGCCACTGCTCATTCTCTGCTGACTGTGTTGCTGCGCAGCAGAGAGCAGCCTCTGGACTGATTCCATTCAAATGCTTTTCCTGTATGAAAGTGAGCAGTGAAAGCAACGATGGAGGCACCAATGTAAAGGGGATTGTGTGCTGAACAGGTCCAGCACCAGCTTTCAATCCTGGCTCTTCTGCTGTGGGAGCAGAGGCCAAACGTTCGTGCTGTACTCACTGTGCTGCTGGGCAGCTGAGAGACACCACCTGAGAATTTGGATTCAAATGGACTTTTAGGTATGAAACCGAGGAGAGACTGCAATGATGGTGACCCCGTTGCAAAGCTGCTTGTGTGCTGAAGAAGCAGAGCACTAGCTTTCCCTGCTGCTCCTTCTGCCGTGTGAGCAGATGCCACTGTTCATTCTGTGCTGACTGTGTTGCTGCGCAGCAGAGAGCAGGCTCTGGACTGATTCCATTCAAATGCTTTTCCTGTATGAGTGTGAGCAGTGAAAGCAACGATGGAGGCACCAATGTAAAGGGGATTGTGTGCTGAACAGGTCCAGCACCAGCTTTCAATCCTGGCTCTTCTGCTGTGGGAGCAGAGGCCAAACGTTCGTGCTGTACTAACTGTGCTGCTGGGCAGCTGAGAGACACCACCTGAGAATTTGGATTCAAATGGACTTTTAGGTATGAAACCGAGGAGAGACTGCAATGATGGTGACCCCGTTGCAAAGCTGCTTGTGTGCTGAAGAAGCAGAGCACTAGCTTTCCCTGCTGCTCCTTCTGCCGTGTGAGCAGATGCCACTGTTCATTCTGTGCTGACTGTGTTGCTGCGCAGCAGAGAGCAGGCTCTGGACTGATTCCATTCAAATGCTTTTCCTGTATGAGTGTTAGCAGTGAAAGCAACGATGGAGGCACCAATGTAAAGGGGGATTGTGTGCTGAACAGGTCCAGCACCAGCTTTCAATCCTGGCTCTTCTGCTGTGGGAGCAGAGGCCAAACGTTCGTGCTGTACTCACTGTGCTGCTGGGCAGCTGAGAGACACCACCTGAGAATTTGGATTCAAATGGACTTTTAGGTATGAAACCGAGGAGAGACTGCAATGATGGTGACCCCGTTGCAAAGCTGCTTGTGTGCTGAAGAAGCAGAGCACTAGCTTTCCCTGCTGCTCCTTCTGCCGTGTGAGCAGATGCCACTGTTCATTCTGTGCTGACTGTGTTGCTGCGCAGCAGAGAGCAGGCTCTGGACTGATTCCATTCAAATGCTTTTCCTGTATGAAAGTGAGCAGTGAAAGCAACGATGGAGGCACCAATGTAAAGGGATTGTGTGCTGAACAGGTCCAGCACCAGCTTTCAATCCTGGCTCTTCTGCTGTGGGAGCAGAGGCCAAACGTTCGTGCTGTACTCACTGTGCTGCTGGGCAGCTGAGAGACACCACCTGAGAATTTGGATTCAAATGGACTTTTAGGTATGAAACCGAGGAGAGACTGCAATGATGGTGACCCCGTTGCAAAGCTGCTTGTGTGCTGAAGAAGCAGAGCACTAGCTTTCCCTGCTGCTCCTTCTGCCGTGTGAGCAGATGCCACTGTTCATTCTGTGTTGACTGTGTTGCTGCGCAGCAGAGAGCAGGCTCTGGACTGATTCCATTCAAATGCTTTTCCTGTATGAAAGTGAGCAGTGAAAGCAACGATGGAGGCACCAATGTAAAGGGGATTGTGTGCTGAACAGGTCCAGCACCAGCTTTCAATCCTGGCTCTTCTGCTGTGGGAGCAGAGGCCAAACGTTCGTGCTGTACTCACTGTGCTGCTGGGCAGCTGAGAGACACCACCTGAGAATTTGGATTCAAATGGACTTTTAGGTATGAAACCGAGGAGAGACTGCAATGATGGTGACCCCGTTGCAAAGCTGCTTGTGTGCTGAAGAAGCAGAGCACTAGCTTTCCCTGCTGGTCCTTCTGCCGTGTGAGCAGATGCCACTGTTCATTCTGTGCTGACTGTGTTGCTGCGCAGCAGAGAGCAGGCTCTGGACTGATACCATTCAAATGCTTTTCCTGTATGAAAGTGAGCAGTGAAAGCAACGATGGAGGCACCAATGTAAAGGGGATTGTGTGCTGAACAGGTCCAGCACCAGCTTTCAATCCTGGCTCTTCTGCTGTGGGAGCAGAGGCCAAACGTTCGTGCTGTACTCACTGTGCTGCTGGGCAGCTGAGAGACACCACCTGAGAATTTGGATTCAAATGGACTTTTAGGTATGAAACCGAGGAGAGACTGCAATGATGGTGACCCCGTTGCAAAGCTGCTTGTGTGCTGAAGAAGCAGAGCACTAGCTTTCCCTGCTGCTCCTTCTGCCGTGTGAGCAGATGCCACTGTTCATTCTGTGCTGACTGTGTTGCTGCGCAGCAGAGAGCAGGCTCTGGACTGATTCCATTCAAATGCTTTTCCTGTATGAATGTGAGCAGTGAAAGCAACGATGGAGGCACCAATGTAAAGGGGATTGTGTGCTGAACAGGTCCAGCACCAGCTTTCAATCCTGGCTCTTCTGCTGTGGGAGCAGAGGCCAAACGTTCGTGCTGTACTCACTGTGCTGCTGGGCAGCTGAGAGACACCACCTGAGAATTTGGATTCAAATGGACTTTTAGGTATGAAACCGAGGAGAGACTGCAATGATGGTGACCCCGTTGCAAAGCTGCTTGTGTGCTGAAGAAGCAGAGCACTAGCTTTCCCTGCTGCTCCTTCTGCCGTGTGAGCAGATGCCACTGTTCATTCTGTGCTGACTGTGTTGCTGCGCAGCAGAGAGCAGGCTCTGGACTGATTCCATTCAAATGCTTTTCCTGTATGAGTGTTAGCAGTGAAAGCAACGATGGAGGCACCAATGTAAAGGGGATTGTGTGCTGAACAGGTCCAGCACCAGCTTTCAATCCTGGCTCTTCTGCTGTGGGAGCAGAGGCCAAACGTTCGTGCTGTACTCACTGTGCTGCTGGGCAGCTGAGAGACACCACCTGAGAATTTGGATTCAAATGGACTTTTAGGTATGAAACCGAGGAGAGACTGCAATGATGGTGACCCCGTTGCAAAGCTGCTTGTGTGCTGAAGAAGCAGAGCACTAGCTTTCCCTGCTGCTCCTTCTGCCGTGTGAGCAGATGCCACTGTTCATTCTGTGCTGACTGTGTTGCTGCGCAGCAGAGAGCAGGCTCTGGACTGATTCCATTCAAATGCTTTTCCTGTATGAAAGTGAGCAGTGAAAGCAACGATGGAGGCACCAATGTAAAGGGGATTGTGTGCTGAACAGGTCCAGCACCAGCTTTCAATCCTGGCTCTTCTGCTGTGGGAGCAGAGGCCAAACGTTCGTGCTGTACTAACTGTGCTGCTGGGCAGCTGAGAGACACCACCTGAGAATTTGGATTCAAATGGACTTTTAGGTA
The DNA here is from genome assembly GCF_028554395.1 of Pezoporus wallicus. Classification (NCBI taxonomy): domain Eukaryota; kingdom Metazoa; phylum Chordata; class Aves; order Psittaciformes; family Psittacidae; genus Pezoporus; species Pezoporus wallicus. The sequence goes on from NW_026640756.1 coordinate 5,461, forward strand.
TGAAACCGAGGAGAGACTGCAATGATGGTGACCCCGTTGCAAAGCTGCTTGTGTGCTGAAGAAGCAGAGCACTAGCTTTCCCTGCTGCTCCTTCTGCCGTGTGAGCAGATGCCACTGTTCATTCTGTGCTGACTGTGTTGCTGCGCAGCAGAGAGCAGGCTCTGGACTGATTCCATTCAAATGCTTTTCCTGTATGAAAGTGAGCAGTGAAAGCAACGATGGAGGCACCAATGTAAAGGGGATTGTGTGCTGAACAGGTCCAGCACCAGCTTTCAATCCTGGCTCTTCTGCTGTGGGAGCAGAGGCCAAACGTTCGTGCTGTACTCACTGTGCTGCTGGGCAGCTGAGAGACACCACCTGAGAATTTGGATTCAAATGGACTTTTAGGTATGAAGCCGAGGAGAGACTGCAATGATGGTGACCCCGTTGCAAAGCTGCTTGTGTGCTGAAGAAGCAGAGCACTAGCTTTCCCTGCTGCTCCTTCTGCCGTGTGAGCAGATGCCACTGTTCATTCTGTGCTGACTGTGTTGCTGCGCAGCAGAGAGCAGGCTCTGGACTGATTCCATTCAAATGCTTTTCCTGTATGAAAGTGAGCAGTGAAAGCAACGATGGAGGCACCAATGTAAAGGGGATTGTGTGCTGAACAGGTCCAGCACCAGCTTTCAATCCTGGCTCTTCTGCTGTGGGAGCAGAGGCCAAACGTTCGTGCTGTACTAACTGTGCTGCTGGGCAGCTGAGAGACACCACCTGAGAATTTGGATTCAAATGGACTTTTAGGTAGGAAACCGAGGCCCGTTGCAAAGCTCCTTGTGTGCTGAA
>NW_026640757.1:0-625 GCF_028554395.1 Pezoporus wallicus
GTATTACACTCACTTTGTTCAGTTACAGGAGAAATGAGAAATGAGTTAGGTTAGGGTTAGGGTTAGGGTTAGGGTTAGGGTTAGGGTTAGGGTTAGGGTTATATCTGTGGGTCATTATATATGAACATGCTTTATTTTGCTCACTTTGTTACGTTTACTGTGTTTTCCTATATATCTATATATATAGTATTCCACTCACTTTGTTACAGTTACAGGGGAGAAATGAGTTCGAGTTAGGTTTAGGGTTAGGTTTTGGGTTAGGGCTAGGGTTAGGGTTAGGGTTAGTGTTAGGGTTAGGGTTACGGATAGGGTTAGGTTTAGGCTTGAGAACCTCTGTGGGTCATTAGAATGCTCTTGAACATGCTTTATTTTTCTCACTTTGTTACGTTAGGTTTAGGGTTAGGGTTAGGGTTAGGGTTAGGGTTAGGGTTAGGGTTAGGGTTAGGGTTAGGGTTGAGAACCTCTGTGGATCATTAGAATGCTCTTGAACATGCTTTATTTTGCTCACTTTGCTATGTTTCCTGTGTTGCCCTATATATCTGTATATATAGTGTTACACTCACTTTGTTACAGTTACAGAGGAGAAATGGGTTAGGGTTAGGGTTAGGGTTAGTTTTAGGGATAG
>NW_026640758.1:0-6170 GCF_028554395.1 Pezoporus wallicus
AAGAGATATTGGCAGCCTATGAAGGGGTTTGAGCTGCTTCGGAAGTGATTGGCACTGAAGCACAGCTCCTCCTGGCACCCCTGTTGCCCGTGCTGGGCTGGATGTTCAAAGGCAGGGTCTCCTCTACGCATCATGAAACTGATGCTACATGGAGTAAACGGGCTGTACTAATTACACAATGAACTCGAATAGGAAATCTCAGTCATCCAGGCATTCTAGAAGTCATCATGGACTGGCCAGAGGGCAAAAATTTTGGAATGTCACCGGAGAAGGAGGCAGTGCGTGCTGAAGAGGCCCCACCATATAATAAACATCTCATCGTCTCATCTTCCACGACTGCTGTAAACGTAACATTAGGATCAGCCAGTAATCCTGAAACAATTCCTACCGCTCAACCAAATAATCATGTCAGATTCCCCCCTGATACTTAGCACTTACTTCTTTTTACTGCTGGTATATACTTAAATGGATTGCAGTCCTACTTCATCCTGTAACCAGTTAGAAAAGCTTAATTTCCAGTCCTCTTATGTCTTCATAACGCATCTGATCATAGAATGGTTCTGGTTGGAAAGGACCTTAAGATCATCTAGTTTCAACCCTCCTGCCATGGGCAGAGATGCCTCACACAGCCATGTTGCCCAGGATCTCTCCAGCCTGGCCCTGAACGCTGCCAGAGATACCTGTTCTTTGAGCAACCGCTGCCAGTGCCTCACCACCCTCACAGTAAAGAACTTTTTCCTTACATCTGATCTGAACTTCCCTTGTTAAAGTTTAAACCCATTGCCTCATTCCTATCACTACAGTCCGTAATGAAGAGTCCCTCCCCAGCATCTTTACAGGCCCCCTTCAGATACTGGAAGGCTGCTATGAGGTCTCCACGCAGCCTTCTCTTCTCCAGGCTCAACAGCCCCAACTTTCTCAGCCTGTCTTCATACAGGAGGTGCTCCAGTCCCCTGATCATCCCTGTGGCCCTCCTCTTGACTTGTTCCAACAGTTCCATGTCCTTTTTATGTTGAGGACCCCAGAAGTGCACACAATACTCCAGGTGAGGTCTCACGAGAGAAGAGTAGAGGGGCGGGATCACCTCCTTTGACCTGCTGGTCACGCTCCTTTTGATGCAGCCCAGGATACAGTTGGCTTTCTGGGTGTGAGCGCACACTGAAGCCAGCTCATGTTAAGTTTCTCATTGACCAACACCCCCAAGTCTTCTCCACAGGGCTGCTCTGAATCTCTTTTTTGCCCAACCTGTAGCTGTGCCTGGGATTGCTCCGACCCAGGTGTAGGACCTCGCGCTTGGCATTTGTTAAACTTCGTAAGGTTGACATCAGCCCACCTCACAAGCATGTCAAGGTCCCTCTGGATGGCATTCCTTCCCTCCAGCGTATCAACCAAACCACACAGCTTGGTGTCATCGGCAAACTTGCTGAGGGCACACTCAATCCCACTGTCCGTGTCACTGACAAAGATGTTGAACAAGACCGGTCCCAACACCAATCCCTGGGGGACACCACTCGTTACTGGTCTCCAGCTGGACATTGAGCCGTTGACCACAACTCTGTGTGTGGCCATCCAGCCAGTTCTTTATCCACCGAGTGGTCCATCCATCAAATCGATGTCTCTCCAATTTAGAGACAAGGATGTCGTGGGGGACAGCGTTGAACGCTTTACACAAGTCCAGGGAGATGATGTTAACATATCTACCCCTGTCCATCAGTTCCGTAGCCCCATCACAAAAGGCCACCAGATTGGTGAGGCAGGATTTCCCCTTAGTGAAGCCATGATGGCTATCACCAAGCACCTTGTTGTTTTTCAGGAGAACCTGACCCAAGATTTTGCCAGGCACAGAGGTGAGACTGACTGGTGTGTAATTCCCCAGGTGCCCTGGGTTCAGCAGTAGCAGTCGTTTCTCCTTCGTGGTAGCTGGTGCAGTGCTGTGTTTTGACTTCCAGCCTGGGAACAGTGTTGGTGAAAGCGATGGTGAAAGCGATGTTTTTGGTTGTTGCTAAATGATGTTTACCCTGACCAAAGACTTTTGTGATGCTCATGCTCTGCCAGAGAGGAGGAGAAGCCATGAGGAAGCAGAGACGGGGCGCCTGACCCAGGCTAGCCAAAGAGGTATTCCATACCACAGCACGTCATGCCTGGGATGGGGGGTAACTGGGAGTTACGCGGAAGGACACGGGCTTCCGGGTGGGGCTCTTTTCTTGGCTGGTGGTATTGTATTCTCTTCCCTTGTTATTTTCTCTTATCACTGTTGTCGTTGGTAGTAGCGGTGGTGATTTGTGCTGTACATTGGTTGCTGGACTGTTCTTGTCTCAACCCGTAGTAGTTGCACTCTTTCGATCCTCCTCCCCGTTCCTTCGGGATCGAGGAATGGAGAGCCCCGGGGAGGCGCCCGAGGGTTGGCCCTCGATTGCTCTCAGCCCGGCATCACTCATTGGGAGTGAGTGAACAAGCTGTCTGGCTAGGGTTTAAATCACGACAGTTATTTTTGGCGCCGAACGTGGGGCACGAGGGGTTGAGATAAGAACAGATCTGACCGGATTAATAGCCACTCGTCACAATGCTGAGTTATTGGCTCTCAAAGTTGATCCTCTTGACCTCACAGTTTCAGTATATCATATCTTACTTCCATCTGGTATTTGCTGTATTAGTGTTTTTCAAGTGTGGGGCTTGGGCTAAGGTTTTTGTCTCATTGTACTTTACGGTAATGACTTGTAATGCAATAGAATCATTGATCATGAAACTGATCTGGCTTATGTTCCCAGTGTGGTCACCACCTTTATACTTTGGGAGGTATATAATAGAAGCGCTTAGCAATTACACATCTTTTTTCTCCTCTCAGGTGCTCAACCTGTGAAGGAGACATCCTTTTACCCTCCCAGTCGTCCCCCCAGACCATTTACGTTTGAGAGTTTTGAAGTTGTCAAACGACCTTTTAATGCTGTTGAGACTTGTTTGCTGATCCTGATGGGAATCCCCACGCTAGCACGCATACAGAGTGTGTTTTGCCCACAACTGATTTCAAGAGTTAAGCAGAGTCAGGTTTGGGTCGTCTGGGGTCAAACGACGATGTAGGAGGACCGAGAGATTTTCCCTGAGGCTGGACAGCCATGAACGGCAGGGTGTGTGGGATAGTATGGGCAAGTATCTAGGTCAGGGGGCCCCTCCAGTACTTTGGAATTTCACCACCGAACAACTGCAAAATCCAGAAGAATTAGTAAAACACTTAAATGAGGTGTGTGGTCATTCTGGCCATACCAGAGATAGACAAATCATGGCAACGTGCTGGGGCTTGGTCTATGCTTACAGGACCTTGTTCAACACTATCCAGCACCTTCAAAAGAAAAAGAATGTCGGGGATCTGAGGGCAAAGCAACAGTCAGTGCAGCTACTCCAGCTCCAGGCACAGCAGCTTCACCACCCCCAGCGACAAGTACAGTCGCTACTCAAACTTTGGCTGCAATGAACTGCGCAGCTACCCCAGTGGTAAGTACAGCAGCTGCTCAAAGTTCGATTGCAACAGACAGCGCGGTTACCCCAGCTCCAAGCACAGCAGCTACACCACCCCCAGCAACTACTCAAACCACAGTGATTACTGCAGCCAAACCGGAGGACCAATTCGTACCAATATTGGTTGCCCCTGTAAGCAAGAGAACAAGGAAAAAGGGGCAAGAAGGGTGAAGCGAGATGAAGAAACAATGAATTCACCGCCCGGTCTAGCATCTGATCAGGAGTCATCATCACATGATGAAGAAGAAGAAGAAGAAGAAGAGGACCTCGAACCTCAACCGAGCTACGGAATATGCGAAAGATTTTACCCGTCAACCAGGGGAGCACATCATCACCTGGTTACTCCGATGCTGGGACAATGGGGCCGGTGGTCACGAACTAGAAGGTACAGAAGCCAAGCAGCTGGGATCACTTGCTAGAGAAGAGGGAATTGACAAAGCAATTGCGCGAGAAAAAGTCCCTCAGTCTTTGGAGGCGGCTCTTGGCAGCTGTGAAAGAGAGGTTTCCATACAAGGACGATGTTATGAGTCGTTCGGCCAAGTTGACTACTATAGACAAAGGCATGCAGTCTCTGAGGGAATCAGCCATCATATAGATGATCTATCACATCAAGCCGAATAACGAGGATACACCCATAGATACAGATGAAGATGAATGTACACTACCCGTGTGGCAAAAACTTACGCGGAATGCACCGTCATCATACGCTCATTCATTGGCAACAGTAACCTGGAATGACATAGTACCACTAACAGTGGATGAAACGGTTCATAAACTCCGAGAGTTCATAAACGGTTCATAAACTCCGAGACAATCTCACCCCTTCCATCATCTCAGCTGTGGAAAAACTGTCCCAGGACCTCAAACAATTGAGGGACGATCTGTCTGATTTATCCAGCTCCTCACGTGTACCAACACACATCTCAGCTATTAACTAAAAGGCTTCCAATTGTTCGAGAGCGGAGATACAGGAGGTATACGCCACGGGCTACCCTGTGGTTTTACCTGTGGCATCACGGAGAAGACATGACAAAGCGGGGTGGAAAACCTACTTCAGCTTTGGAGGAACGGGTGAGTGTACTGAAGAGGGGAGCAAGGGCCAGGACTGATCGTCCCATGAGAGCTACGGCTTCAGTCTCTGGTGAGCAGTTTCCCAGATGGAGTGGAAGAGCTGATTTTACTCCAGCTCCTGTGATAACGAAGAATAATCCCTTTTACCACGACTTAAGTGTCCAAAGCTGTGATGACCATTAGAGGGGCCCTGCCTCCAGCCAGGTGGAGGGAGGGGACAATCGGATTTACTGGACTGTGTGGATCAGATGGCCTGGCACATCAGTCCCACAGAAGTATAAGGCTCTAGTAGATGCAGGTGCACAGTGTACCCTGATGCCATCAAGCTGTCAAGGGCTGGAACCCATCTATATTTCTGGAGTGACAGGAGGATCCCAAGAGTTGACTGTGCTGGAGGCTGAAATCAGCCTGACTGGGAGGGAACGGCAAAAGCACCCCATTGTGACTGGTCCAGAGGCTCCATGCATCCTCGGCATAGACTACCTCAAGAGAGGGTCCTTCAAAGACCCAAAAGGGTACCGGTGGGCTTTTGGTGTTGCTGCTTTGGAGACTGAGGAAATTGAGCAGCTGTCCACCTTGCCTGGTCTCTCAGAAGATCCTTCTGCTGTGGGGTTGATGAAAGTCGAAGAAAAACAAGTGTCAGTTGCAACCACAACAGTGCACCGGCGGCAATATCGCACCAACCGAGACTCTCTGATTCCCATCCGTCAGCTGATCCGTAGACTGGAGAGTCAGGGAGTGATCAGCAGGACCCGCTCGCCCGTTAATAGCCAAATATGGCCAGTGTGAAAGTCTAATGGAGAATGGAGACTAACAGTGGGCTTTCGTGCCCTGAATGAAGTCACACCACCATTGCGTGCTGCCGTACCGGACATGCTAGAACTTCAGTATGAACTAGAGTCAAAGGCAGCCAAGTGGTATGCCACGATTGATATTGCCAATGCATTTTTCTCTATTCCTTCGGCAGCAGAGCGCAGGCCATGGTTCAATTTTACTTGGAGGGGTGTCCAGTTCACTTGGAACCGACTGCCCCAGGGGTGGAAACACAGCCCTACCATTTGCCATGGACTGATCCAGACTGCACTGGAACGGGGCAAGCTCCAGAACAGCTGCAATATATTGGTGACATTATTGTGTGGGGCGATACAGCGGAAGAAGTCTTTGAGAAAGGGAGGAAAATAATCCAAATCCTGCCGAAAGCCGGTTTCGCCATAAAACAGAGTAAGGTCAAGGGACCTGCGCAGGAGATTCAATTTTTGGGACTAAAATGGCAAGATGGACGTAGACAGATCCCCACAGATGTGATCAACACGATAACAGCAATGTCTCCACCGGCTAATAAGAAAGAAAAGCAAGCTTTCTTGGGTGCTGTGGGGTTCTGGAGAATGCACATCCCAAATTACAGTTCGATTGTACACCCTCTCTATCATGTGACCCGGAAGAAGAATGATTTTAAATGGGGCCCTGAGCAACAGCAAGCCTTTGAGCAAATTAAATGCGAGACAGTTCATGCAGTAGCCCTTGGAGCTGTCCGGATCGGGCCAGATGTAAAAAATGTACTCTACACTGCAGCTGGGGAGATCGGT
>NW_026640759.1:0-6281 GCF_028554395.1 Pezoporus wallicus
ATTGAGGTCACCCCATTGGTTACATCTCCATTGAGGCCACCCCATTGGTTACGTGTCCATTGAGGTCACCCCATTGGTTACATCTCCATTGAGGCCACCCCATTGGTTACGTGTCCATTGAGGTCACCCCATTGGTTACATCCCCATTGAGGTCACCCCATTGGTGCCACCCCATTGGTTACGTGTCCATTGAGGTCATCCCATTGGTTACATCCCCATTGGGGCCACCCCATTGGACGACCCCATTGAGACCTCCCCATTGCCCCCCCCCCGCTCTAGTGCCCCCTGCTGGCCGGGCGGTCCCCCCATTGGTTGACTCTTTTAGGGGTGGGGTTTTGCTGCTGGGGGGGCGGGGCCAAGGCGGGGGGGGGCGTGGTCAAGACAAAGGAGGCGGAGCCAGTGCGGAAGGGGGGGGGAGGGCGTGGCCAATAGGAAGGAGTGGAGCCAATGGGGGAGAGGGGCGTGGCTAAAGGAGGGGAAGGAGGCGTGGCCAAGCTTGGACAAGACCCCTCCCCCTTCCCTCCCCCCCCCGTGCAAGCCCCATTCATTGCAATGGGGGGGGGGGGGGGCGGGGCGGGGGGCGGGGCTAAGCCCCCCTCCCCCCCATAGGAAGACATGAGGCCTCGCACGCCCCTTGGGGGAGGGGTGGAATGTGGCTGCCATAAGGTGCTATAGGGGGGAGGGGCCTAAAGTGGGGGGGGGGAGGGGGTGGGGCAATAGTGGGGGGGGTCCCTTATTCCCCCCTTCCCCCCCCCCCATCTATGGGGCAGGACCCTTTGTTATGGGGCAAGAACCCCCTCATATGCTATGGGGCCCCCTCGTCTCCTATGGGGCCCCCCCAATTCTACGGCGTGTCCCCCCCCCCGCCCTTGTCTATGGGGCAGGACCCTTCTCTATGGGGCCAGACCCCCAACTCACCCTCAAGGGCCCCCCATTTCCTATGGGTCCCCCCCCCCTCTTCATTCTACGGGCCCCCCCCAACCCCCGTCTATGGGGCAGGGCGCTCCCCTCCTCCCCCCCCCTCCCCCCACTGCGGGGAAAGTGAAAGTGTGGGGCGGAGGGGGGGGGGTTGGGGTCCTCCCTGCCCCCCCCGCCTCAGCAGAGCCAATGGCTGATCCTGGACGGGGTAAACCCCGCCCACGGCGGGGGGGGGTGACGTCAGCGCCGCGTCACCCCTCGCCCGGGGTTCCCCCGTCCGCCTGTTGTCACCCGGCGCTTCCTCGTCACCCGCCGCCTCTTTGTCACCCGGCGCCTCCTCGCCCCCCTCCGCACCCCCTGCCCCTTCTATGGGGCCGCCGCCGCCCCCCTCCTGCCCCCCAACACCCCCTTCTTCCGCCTGTAGCTCCGCCTGATGCCTCTTGAGGTGCCGGCTGAGCGCCGCCGCCGTCCTGCACACCTTCACGCAGCGGCTACAGGCGAAGCGCAGGGCCGGACGCCGCCCCACACGCGCCGCTGGGGCCGGGGTCCCCCCTTGGTCCCCCCCGGGCTCCGCGTGGCCCCGCTGGTGCCGCCGCAGCTTCCGCAGCGCCGCGAAGCTCTTCCCGCACACCCCGCACGGGTGTTGCCACCCCCGGCGCCACGCGGCGGGGTTCACCCCATCGCCGGCCACCGCCTTCCGCTTGGCTTTGGGGCTGTAGCCCCACAACCGCTCCTCGGCGTCGCCGTCGCCGCCTGTCGCCGGCGGGTGCAGGTGGCTCTCGGCGATGCTCCGCTTGACAACGGCCTCCTGGCCGATGCGCACGGTGATCTGGCACAGCCCCCCGAGCGGCCCCGAGCACGCCGGTTTGGCCACGTACGTCATGGTCCGGCTGTCGCCCGGCGGCGGTGGCGGCGGCGGCGCCGGCGTCACCGTCGCCGCCGCCGCCTGTTGCGCCTCGACGTACTCCTTGAGCACTTGCTTCTTGATGGGCGGCACGGCGGCGCTGTTGCGTACGATGACCGAAGGCGACGGCCCGTAGGCGATGACGGAGGCGGGCGCCGGGGCCGGCGCCGGGGCCGGCGGCGGCACGAGGAAGCCTTCCTGGTTGTAGGTCTTGTAGGGCCGCTTGTGGGCCCGCATGGGGAGCAGGCGGTAGAGCTTCAAGGCGTCCACCTTGGGCCGGTAGCCGCCGTTGGGCGTCTTCTCGGAGGAGATCAAGGCCGGGTTGATGCCGTGCGAGGTCTTCTGGTGGGTCTTGAGGTTGTAGTAGGTGACGAAGGTGTCCCAGCAGAAGACGCATTGGTACCGGCGCTCGCCCGTGTGCCAAACCTCGTGCTTGGTGCGGTACTCGGCCAAGGCGAAGACCTTGTCGCAGTAGCGGCAGGGGTAGGTGCGGCGCCACGAGTGGACGTTGGCGTGGCGCTTCAGGCTCGACAGGGTCATGTAGGAGCGGTGGCAGGTGCCGCACACGTAGACCAAGTGGCCGTCGACCACCTTGACCACGGCGTCTTGCTCCGGGGCCAGCTCCAACGCGCGGTGCCGCAGCAAAAGGGCTTTCTTGCCCGGTTTGGGGGGGGTGCTTGTGGTGGTGGTGGTGGTGGTGGTGGGAGCGGGCATCGGGGTGGGGGGGGTATCGGTGGTTGGAGTAGGGTTGTCCGCGGTGGAGCCGTCGGTGGGCATCTTGGGGGCGTTGGGGGCGTCCATGGGGCTGTTGGCCACCGTCGTCATGGCGCTGCTACCCAGTAGGGTGTTGGTGCTGTTGGCCGGCACGGTGGTGTTGTTGGCCTTCATGGTGTCGGTGGGGGCCATGGTGCTGTTGACCACCATGGTGCCGCTGGCGGTGCCCATGGGGCTGTTGACCTTCATGGTGTCGGTGGTGGCCATGGTGCTGTTGACCACCATGGTGTTGGTGGTGGCCATGGTGCTGTTGACCACCATGGTGTTGGTGGTGGCCATGCTGCTGTTGACCTTCATGGTGTCGGTGGTGGCCATGCTGCTGTTGACCTTCACGGCGTCGGTGGTGGCCATGGTGCTGTTGACCACCATGGTGTTGGTGGTGGCCATGGTGCTGTTGACCACCATGGTGCCATTGGCAGAGCCCAAGGGGTTGTTGACCTTCATGGTGTTGGTGGTGGCCATGGTGATGTTGACCTTCATGGTGTTGGCACTATTGCTCATGGTGGTGGTGTCCATGGTGCTATTGCTCATCACGGCGGAGTCCATGGAGCTCTTGACCACGACGGTGCCGTTGCCCACCATGGTCCTATGGGTACTGTCCTGGGTGCTACTGCCCACCATGGCACCATTGGTGATGGCCATGGTGCTGTTGGCCATGGTGCTCTCCATGGTGCTGTTGGCTATGGTTCTGTCCATGGTGCTGTTGACCATGGTGCTCTCCATGGTGCTATTGGCCATAGTGCTGTTGGCCATGGCGCTGTTGGTCATGGTGCTCTCCATGGTGCTGTTGGCCATGGTGCTGTTGGTCATGATGCTCTCCATGGTGCTGTTGGTCATGGCGCTGTTGGCCATGGGTCTCTCCATGGCGCTGTTTGCTATGGTTCTGTCCATGGTACTGTTGGCCATGGGTCTCTCCATGGCGCTGTTGGCTATGGTTCTGTCCATGGCGCTGTTGGCCATGGTGCTGTCCATGGTGCTGTTGGTGACAGTGCTATTGGCCATGGTGTTGTTGGCCATGGTGCCCTCCATGGTGCTATTGGTCAGAGTGCTGTTGGCCATGGCGCTGTTGGCCACGGTGCTCTCCATGGTGCTGTTGGTGACGGTGCTATTGGCCATGGTGCTGTTGGTGACGGTGCTGTTGGCCATGGCGCTGTCCCCGTCCCTGCACAGCACCTCATGGGTCTGGAGCCTCTTGACGTGGATGAAGCTCTTCCCGCAGTGCCGGCAGCCCAGGCCCCGGCGGCCCCGGTGCAGCTTCAGGTGGAAGGCGAGCGCCGGCGCCGAGGCGAAGGCACGGCCACACAGCCCGCAGCCGAGGGGAGGGGGCGAGGAGGACGATGGTGGTGCCAATGGGGTCAGTGATGGTGGTGCCAATGGGGTCAATGATGGTGATGGTGGTGCCAATGGGGTCAATGATGGTGGTGCCAATGGGGTCACTGATGGCGATGGTGGTGCCAATGGGGTCAATGATGGTGATGGTGGTGCCAATGGGGTCAATGATGGTGGTGCCAATGGGGTCACTGATGGCGATGGTGGTGCCAATGGGGTCAATGATGGTGATGGTGGTGCCAATGGGGTCAATGATGGTGGTGCCAATGGGGTCAATGATGGTGATGGTGGTGCCAATGGGGTCAATGATGGTGGTGCTAATGGGGTTGGCGATGGCGGTGCCAATGGGGTCAATGATGGTTGTGTCAATGGGGTCAGGGATGGTGGTGCCAATGGAGTCAATGAGGATGCCAATGGTGCCAATGAGGGTACCAATGGCGCCAAGGATGACGGTGGGGTCAATGGAGTCAACGATGGTGATGATGCTGTCAATGGAGTCAATGAGGATGTCGACGGTGATGACGTTGATGACGGCGATGGCTTCAACGGCGACGACGATGGCGGGGCCAACGGTGCCAATGATGCTGCTGCTGCCACCAACGGTGCCAACGCTGCTGCTGCCGCCGCCAACGGTGACGACGACGACGTCAATGCCAACGGCGTCAAAGAGGACGATGATGGCGTCAAGGGCGCCAACGGCACGGCCGCTGCCGAGGCCAATGGCGAGGACGATGACGTCAATGCCAACGGGGTCAATGGCGCCAACGATGATGACGATGACGTCAATGCCAACGGGGTCAATGGCGCCAATGATGATGATGTCAACGCCAACGGTGTCAATGGCGCCAACGAGGCTGATGATGTCAATGCCAACGGTGCCAATGGCGCCAACGATGACGTCAATGCCAACGGCGCCAAGGATGCCGTTGGCGCCGACGCTGATGCCGACGGCGTCGCCGGCGTCACTGATGATGACGTCAGCGCCAAGGGCGTGGATGACGATGACGTCAATGCCATGGGTGCCGTTGACGCCCTCGATGATGACAACGTCAACGCCACGGGTACCGCTGACGTCACTGACGTCAATGCCATTGGGGCCACCGGTGCCGACGATGACGATGCCAACGACGTCACTGACGACGTCAACGCCACCGGTGCCATCGATGCCAACGACGACGAAGCCAATGACGTCACTGATGACGTCAACGCCATTGGTGCCAATGACGATGTCGATGCCACCTCACGCTCCCTCCCCCCCCACCTCAAATCCACCGCCCCTCCCCCATCCCCGCCCCCCCCCTCCATGCCCGGGGGGGAGGGGAAGGCTCTGGGCAGGGCGGGGCCGCTGGGGGGCGCTGGGGGGGGGCAGGGCCCAGGGGGCGCCGCTCGTCCGGTTCAGGGAGCTCCAGCGCCGCGCTCAGCACCTGTGGGCAATGGGGCAGGATGAGGGGCTGGGGCTGTTCTATGGGGCTGGGGCTGTTCTATGGGGCAGGATGAGGGGCTGGGGCTGTTCTATGGGGCTGGGGCTGTTCTATGGGGCCAGGTGTGGGGCTGGGGCTGTTCTATGGGGCTGGATGAGGGGCTGGGGCTGTTCTATGGGGCCAGGTGAGGGGCTGGGGCTGTTCTATGGGGCTGGGGCTGTTCTATGGGGCCAGGTGTGGGGCTGGGGCTGTTCTATGGGGCAGGATGAGGGGCTGGGGCTGTTCTATGGGGCTGGGTGTGGGGCTGGGGCTGTTCTATGGGGCCTGGTGTGGGGGTGGGGCTGTTCTATGGGGCTGGATGAGGGGCTCGGGCTGTTCTATGGGGCAGGATGAGGGGCTGGGGCTGTTCTATGGGCTGTTCTATGGGGCTGGGTGTGGGGCTGGGACTGTTCTATGGGGCAGGATGAGGGGCTGGGGCTGTTCTATGGGGCCGGGTGTGGGGCTGGGGCTGTTCTATGGGGCCGGATGAGGGGCTGGGTCTGTTCTATGGGGCCGGATGAGGGGCTGGGTCTGTTCCATGGGGCCAGCGGTGGGGCTGGGGCTGTTCTATGGGGCTGGATGTGGTGCTGGGGCTGTTCTATGGGGCTAGGGCTGTTCTATGGGGCCGGGTGTGGGGCTGGATGTGGCGCTGGGGCTGTTCTATGGGGCTGGAGCTGTACTATGGGGCTGGGTGTAGGGCTGGGACTGTTCTATGGGGAGGATGAGGGGCTGGGGCTGTTCTATGGGGCTGCGTGTGGGGCTGGGGCTGTTCTATGGGGCTGGGGCTGTTCTATGGGGCTGGGTGAGGGGCTGGATGTGGGGCTGGGGCTGTTCTATGGGGCTGGATGAGGGGCTGGGGCTGTTCTATGGGGCTGGGTGTGGGGCTGGGGCTGTTC
>NW_026640760.1:0-632 GCF_028554395.1 Pezoporus wallicus
GAAAATGATTTTTTTTTCCTCTTGGTCTGTATGTATATGGATGTATATATGTGGGAGAGCGATGGTGTATTGAAAATGTGGGATCTGAGCACGACGTGAATGGTATGGAATAAGGGGTGGATAATGTCCTGGGTTCAGCAGTAGCAGTCATGTTTTTTCCTTTGTGTTAACTGGTGCAGTGCTGTGTTTTGACTTCTAGTTTTGAGAACAGCGTTGGTGAAGCCGATGTTTTCGGTTGTTGCTAAGTGATGTTTACCCTGACCAAGGACTTTGTGAGGCTCATGCTCTGCCAGGGAGGAGGGGAAGCTGTGAGGAAGCAGAGACGGGGCGCCTGACCCGGGCTAGCCGGGGAGGTATTCCATACCACAGCACGTCATGCCCGGGGTGGGGGGTAACTGGGAGTTGCCCGGAAGTACAGGGGCTTCCGGGTGGAACTCGTTTTCTTGGCCGGTGGTATCGTATTCTCTTCCCTTGTTATTTTCCCTTATCATTGTTTTAGCTGATAGTAGCGGTGGTGATTTGTTGCTGGACTGTTCTTGTCTCAACCCGTAGGAGTTGCACTCTCTCGATCCTCCTCCCCGTTCCTCCGGGAGCGGGAAAGGGGAGAGCCCCGGTGCAGGGAGGGGGGAGAC
>NW_026640761.1:0-628 GCF_028554395.1 Pezoporus wallicus
CCAGTGCTCTTCTGTAGCTTCATTACTTGTGCTGCATCCTTTTCATCACACCACAAAGCCATGTACTTGAAATTTCCTTTATGTTCTAAGTTTATCTGCTTTTGAAGAACCCCCACCCTGCATAATGTTAAGGGAAAGCAGTGGACTTGTCTCCAGCAGAGCTTTGCTGTGATTGCAGTGAGCTGCCTATGACCAACTCAAATATCCACCTAAGAGTGCAGAATATATCATATATAAACCAAAATGTTAAGGCTTTATCTTGGATATTCTCATCTCTGCCATTCAATTCCTCTGCAGTTGAATTACTTGATGGAATATCAATCTATGAACGGCTACATCACTGCAAAAATACCCCTAACTCTATTGTAGGTATGTGGGTTTTTGAACTAAACCCACCCTTTGTTAGGGCACGTTTAATCACACCGCAGGCTATCATAGAATGCTTTGGGTCAAAGGGACCTTAAAACTCATCCAGTCCCAACCTCCTCCCAAGAACCCCCACGCTGCATAAGGTTAAGGGAATGCAGTGGTCTTGGCTCTAGGAGAGCTTTGCTGGGATTGCAGTGAGCTTCCTATGACCAAACCAAATATCCACCTAAGGTAAAATACAAAAGACACAAAATAAAAA
>NW_026640762.1:0-62595 GCF_028554395.1 Pezoporus wallicus
GGAAGATGTGCTCAAAGCAGGTTCTATGGAATGATATTGGACATCTTTCAAAATATTTTTTTTTCCTTATCTACCCCAATACTAGCACAAAAGGAAGGCTCCCAGCCTCGGGCTAAACAAAAGGAGATGCTAGAGCTCCCTGGTTATATTCCAGTCCCCAGCTATAGCCTTGAGAAATAGGACCCAGCCGGGTTGGTGGGTCAGGGAAGAATCTGGACACAGCAACTGAATAATTCCATGATGTTAGTAGGGGTCATCACTGCATATTGAAATGCATTGTTGCAAAAAAATTATGCAAAATAGCTGTAGCTTTTCCCAGAAGTAAGAGGAACCTGATCAGGCATCCAAGCCCATGAACCAAAGTCAGTTTCAGTCTTTCAACAAGTTGCTCTGACAAATTAGTTAATACATTTCTATCACTTACATGTGCCAAAGTAATTTTCTGAAAGTGAACTAATTAAACAATGAACTCCTAAATCAGCAAACAGACAAAGAATTGTATTTCAGATAAACCAAAGTACAATGAAACTAGTAATTTGGTTAAGTTTATTGTTGCTGCTAAGACCTAGATGTGCAACATGCAAAGTTGACTCTTATTGTCAAGAGAAGACTTAAGGATGCTTGAGTGATCAAGAATCAAAATATTTACCTTGGCAGCAAAGACAAAAATAGGAAATAACTCAAGCAGCCTCTAGGCAAAGCAGTATGCTGAAAATGTCTCATATTGTACTGGTAACAGATCAACATAAGAAAGGACTCCAGTGTGCAACTACTGAACTCCTGCTGTCTATCAATAACAGTTTATCCAGCATCTCCTGATAGCAACTTATCCAGCATCTCCTTCTGAAAAAGCAACACCAAAACCAAAGGCCCCATAGAATACATAAAATGCCCATCATGTTAGATAAATGCCATGGGACTTTTATGCTGCTGCAACCTACTGCTGACTACAAATAATAGTCATTATAGGCTTTGAAAAAGTCATCCGGAATTAAAAAACCCACAAACACACAAGCATAGAAAACAGAAAAATCTAGATGCATTGTTTTAGCTCTGTGACATAAAGATGATTAAGCAGAAGTAAATTTTTTAGCTGCACCTGTAAAAATATGAAGAGGACCTTCAAAGAAATAGCAAATCTTCAATCAAATTTCAGATCATGATAGCAGAGAACATAGTATATTTAGGAAGACTCGTAGCAAGCAACGAAAACCTGTGTTTAAAGTTCTGTGTTTTACAGATAATGAAATCCTGTAATAACAATATATACAATGAAGGAGTAACATTCAACATTAGATTCTGCAGTGAAATAATCACTTTTTAAAAAAACAAAACTAAAAAAAACAAGCAAAAAAACCCCAAAACCAAACCAACCCCCCCCCCCCCCCCCCAAAAAAAAAAACAAAAACGAAAAATAAACTCAAAAAACCCCGAACAGACCACCAAACAAAAAACAAACCGACAAATTCTTTTCAGGTGAGATTTGAAGACCCAAAAGGTGTTTTGGCACAAGTCTTAAAAAACATGTACTCATTTGTCCTAGAACTAAACCTTGCGTTACATACATGTTGTTATTTTTGGAAAGACAGTCCTTCAAATATATTATAAGACAACTCAGACATCTCCTTAACACAAACAGCTACAGTTTCTCCCATTACTCATATCTGTTTCAAACATTAACAAAGTAAAATGTCTTGTTCAGAATGCAGTAACTGTAAAACTGGTAACAGCTCCCATCTCAACACAGCTGATCAGTATGGCTATAAGAAGCAGCAGAGAAGGTATTTTTTGAAGCTCTGAAAAGAACGGACAGCAAACATGATCTCCTCATCATAGGCACAGACTTGAAGGGAAAAGTTTCATGGATTCCCCCAACAGCATACATTTGCATTAAAACCAGGATAAAAGGCATTCACAGATGTTAAAACTAGAAGAAAAAATATGTTACGGTTCATTCTGACCTGGGCAAAACAGGACACAAAATTTTACCCTTTAACAAAGTACTATGAAAAAAAAAACCAAAAGCAAAACAAAAAAAAAACAAGAACCCAGAACAAAACAACCAAAACAACCAAACAAAACCACACACACACAAAAAACCCCAAAACAAAACCCAAAAAACTCCATAACCTTCTTCTGAGCTAGAGTGCAAAAAAATCAGAGATCAGGAGAGAGAAAAGCATTGCTTCTTCTGTCAATGCCAAAAGGGACTGTTGGGACGGTTCAGTCTTAATCACGGACTACAGCTACCCCAGAGACTGCAGTGATAGGACAAGGGGTAACGGGTTAAAACTTAAACAGGGGAAGTTTAGGTTGGATATAAGAAGGAAATTCTTTCCTGTTAGGGTGGTGAGGCACTGGAATGGGTTGCCCAGGGAGGTTGTGAATGCTCCATCCCTGGCAGTGTTCAAGACCAGGTTGGACGAGGCCTTGGGTGATATGGTTTAGTGTAAGGTGTCTCTGCCCATGGCAGGGGTTGGAACTAGATGATCTTAAGGTCCTTTCCAACCCTAACGATTCTATGATTCATATAATAGCTTAAGAAATTTTCAAACTTGTCTATAAAATTTGATTAAAATGTTACAAGGTTTATCCATGTGCACAACAAAGGTATGATTTTCGAATTTGAAGTTTATTGAAACAATGGAAAAACCTATGGAATTGCAGCACATATAGCATTAATTTTAGCTTAAAACACATCAATTTTGCTGAGTTTTATAATGAATAGGCATTAGTCCCTTAAGATGGAATGACTATCTAAATGTTGTTTTGAACTAGATGAACTAATTCATGAATCACAGCAATGATGATGTTGCCCCAAAAGTGGGATAGTTACCCGGTGTGCAGAACGCCAATGCATACACAGAGTTGAGGTATTTTATTGTCAGCTATTTAGCAAAACAAGGTGGTAGGTGGAAGCTACACAAATCAACCAAACCTTAGGTTTTTTGTACATCAGATTATATACCTTTCAGAGAACAAAGAAATTACTTTTCATTGGTCAAAAGTTACCAAATCTATGATTAATTAGTACTCTATCATCTACAGGGTAAATTTTCCATGTAAATTAGCACACAAGCTCTGTGAAGGGGGGGAGGAAGCTTTATTGGTCCTGAATTGAGTCAGTGGTTGTGAACTCCCCCTGCCACCTTTACCTTTCACCCAATTACTGCCATTCCTTGTTGACTACTTGTTTTTCCTAGGACTTATTTTGTCTTCAGCACCTTCTGGTGCAGATGTTCTCCTTTTATCAGTCCTTTAGCTCTGCCTCCAAGGTTGAGGTAGTTCGTAAGGAATGTACTGCTTATACAAAGTCTTGTTCTTCTAAGTGATGCTGTTAATCAAGCTAGGAGCAACTGGAATATATCCAGCTCTACTGAGGGATAGATGAGTTGGGAGTCTATGGGTGAGAATTAAGGGACAGGCTAATATGGGGGACACTGTTGTGGGCGTTTACTATAGGCCACCTGATCAGGAGGAGGAAGTTGATGAGTCCATCTATGGGCAGCTGGAAATAGCCTCGCAGTCACAGGCCCTGGTTCTCCTGGGGGAATTCAAACCACCCAGATATTTGCTGGAGAGATAAAATGGCCAACACACACAGTCCAGGAAGTTTCTGCAGGTCACTGAAGATAATTTTTTGTTACAAGTGGTGGGGCCAATGAGGAAAGGTGTGTTGCTGGACCTTGTACTTACAAACCAGGAAGGACTGGTTGATGACATAAAGGTTGGGAGCTGCCTTGGCATTATCGATCACGAGATGATAGTGGAACTTGGGATCCTGTGTGGGGGCAGCAAAAAAGTAAGCAGGACTAGAACCCTAAACTTCTGGAATGCTAACTTCAGCCTCTTCAAAGACCTACTGAGAGGAATCCCATGGGATAGGGCTCTAAAAGAAAAGGGAGTCCAAGAGAGCTAGTCATTATTTAGGCACCACTTCCTCCAAGCCTAAGAACAGTGTAATCCCATGATGAAGAAATCAGGCAAAGGGGGCAGGAGATCTGCATAGATGAGCAGGGAGCGCCTAGTAAATCTTAAACTCAAGAAGGAAATTTACGGGATGTGGAAAAAGGAACAGGCCAAGCGGGAGGACTATAGGAACATTGCCAGGGTACGCAGGGATGTGACATGGAAGGCCAAGGCCCACTTAGAATTGAGTCTGGCAAAGGACATCAAGAACAAGAAGAAGGCCTTCTACAAGTATATTGGCAGCAAAAGGAAGATAAGGGAAAATGTGGGGACACTCCTGAATCAGATGGGTGTCCTGGTAACAGAAGACACAGAGAAGGCGGAATTACTGAATGCCGCCTTTGCCTCAGTCTTTACTGCTAAGGATGGCCCTCAGGAGTCCCAGGCCTCGGAGGTTAGAAATGAAGGCCAGAGAAAGGAACACTTTTCCCTGGTTGTAGATGGTTAGGTTAGGGACAGGCTAGACAAATTTAACATCCGTAAATTCATGGGCCTTGATGGGGTGCACCCAAGTGTGCTGAGGGACATGTGCTGAGCACATGTTGCTCTCCTGCTCTCCATCATCTTTGACAAATCATGGAGAATGGGTGAGGTGCCCGATGACTGGAGGAAGGCCAACTTACTCCCATCTATGAAAAGGGCAAGAAGGAGGACCTGGGAAACTGCCGTCCAGTCAGCCTCACCTCCATCCCTGTAAAGGTGATGGAACAGGTCATTCTGGAAGTGATCACCAAGCATATAGAAGAGAAGAAGGTCATCAGGAGTAGTCAGCATGGATTCACCAAGGGGAAATCTTGACTGACCAATCTGGTAGCCTTCTATGATGACATAGCAGGATGAATCTCAGTCAGCTGATCGGAGCTAGCCCAGCTAGAGCCGCAGCCGGCACGCTTCAGCGACCATGAGGTTCAACAGAGATTAGGAAAATCAGAGGGGATAGCGCAGAGGCATCACGATTCCCGACATCTCCTGATCCCCGAAGCCCCAGCAGCCCTTGCGAGAGAGCGGCTGATGTGGCGGGGGGCGTTCCCACGGTGACGGCGACCACCCCCCTGCCCCTTGCCTTGAAAGAGCCTCTGAGAGGGCAGTGACGTGCCGCTGCCCACCGGGCACAGGGAGGAACAAGCAGGTCGTGGTTCTGACCCTGTTGCTCGTGTCCCAGACTGCTGACCAATATGGTCGCCTCCAGAAAGAGAGCTTGCAGTAAGGTGACTGCAGCAACTCAGACAGAGACCCCGTCCCAAACCGTGGCTGTTCAGGTCTCTGGGTGCAGGGAGTGCCAGAGCCTGCTGCTGCCGGGGGAGGGAGGACAGCATTCCACCTGCGTGAGGTGTGAGCAGGTAGAAGATCTGCTTAGCCTGGTGGCAAGACTTAAGGAGGAGGTTGAGACGCTGAGGACCATCAGGGAGCGTGAAAGGGAGATCGACTGGTGGAGTAACTCCCTGGCGTGCCAGTCGGAACGGTTCCAGGGAGATACCCCCCCAAAGGGGAAGGACCCCCTGCCTTCTCACACAGAGGGGGATGGCTCGAGACAGCCCCTGCCCTGTAGCTGTTGCGCAGAGGTAGGGGACCAAAAAGACGACAAGGGTTGGAAGCGAGTTCCAGTTCGGCGTCGTGGGCAACCCTCCTCCCTTCCTGCCCTGCTTCCCCAGGTGTCCCCTCGTAATAGGTTTGAGGCCCTGGATCTTGAAGGAGAGGTAGGTGAGGATGTGGTGCAAGGCCCGGTCGACTTCGCACCTCAAGACTGCCTCTGATAAGAAAGAAAGAAGGGTCATTGTAGTAGGCGATTCCCTTCTGAGAGGAACAGAGGGCCCGATATGCAGAGTTGACCCTCATCATAGGGAAGTGTGTAGTCTGCCTGGAGCCCAGATCAGGGATATCACCAGGGCGCTCCCCAGCCTGGTGCACCCGACAGACTACTACCCGCTGCTGGTCTTCCAGACAGGTGAGGGGGAAGCTGCTTCCCGCAGTCTGAGGGGGATGAAGAAAGACTACAGGGCCTTGGGGCGGATGGTGAAAGAGTCTGGGGCTCAAGTGATCTTCTCCTCACTCCTTCCATTTTCCATTGATGATGTGGGACGGAATGGGAAAATTCAGTCCATAAATGATTAGCTTAGAGACTGGTGCTGCAGGCAGGGCTTTGGATTCTTTGATAACGGCTGGTTTTATAGGGCACCAGTCTGGACAATGGCATGTGGGAAAGGTTTATCTCACAGAGGCAAAAGGATGCTGGGGCACGAATTTGTGGGTTAGATGAATGGACTGTGAGGTGGATTGAGAACTGGCTGAATGGCAGAGTTCAGAGGGTTGTGATGAGCAGAGCAGAATACAGTTGGAGGCCTGTAATCAGTGGTGTTCCCCAGGGATTGATACTGGGTCCTGTCTTATTCCTGGATGAAGGGCTAGAGTGTACCCTCAGCAAGTTTGCTGATGATATGAAGCTGGGGGCAGTGGCTGATACACCTGAAGACTGTGCTGCTTATTCAACAGGACCTTGGTAGGCTGGAGAACTGAGCAGAGAGAAACCACATGAAGTTCAACAAGGGCAAGTGTAGTGTACTGCACCTGGGGAGGAAGAACCCCAAGTACCAACACAGGCTGGGGGCTGACCTACTAGAGAGCAGTTCAGCTGAGAAGGACCTGGGAGTATTGGTAGATGATAAGTTGACTATGAGCCAGCAGTATGCCCTTGAGGCCAGGAGGGCCAATAGTATCCTTGGGGTGCATTGGGAGGAGTGTGGCCAGCAGGTTGAGGGAGGTAATCCTCCCCCTCTACTTGACCCTGGTGAGGCCACATCTGGAGTACTGTGTCCAGTTCTGGGCTCCTCAGTAGAAGAAAGACAAGGAGCTACTGGAGAGGGTCCAGCAAAGGGCCACAAGGATGATCAGGAGTCTGGAGCATCTCTCTTATGAGGAGAGATTGCGGGAGCTGGGCCTGTTTAGTCCAGAGAAGAGCAGACTGAGAGGGGATCTCATTAATGCATATAAATATCTCAAAGGTGGGTACCAGGAGGGTGGTGCTGGACTCTTTTCAGTGGTGCTCAGCAACAGGACGAGGAGCAGTGGCCATAAACTAAAATACAGGAAGTTTCATTTCAACATGAGGAAGAACTTCCTTACATTGAGGGTGGCAGAGCACTGGAACAGGCTGCCCAGGGGGTCTGGAGACATTCAAAACACACCTGGATGCATTCCTTTGTAACCTGCTCTAGATGGCACTGCCTTGGCAGGGGGTTGGACTAGGTGATCTCCAGAGGTCCCTTCCAAACCTAATGATTCTGTGACCTGTGGACCAACCCTCTGCTCAAAGTAGGAGCAACTTCAAAGTTACATCAGGTTTCTAAGGGCCTTCCAAGTCAAGTTCTGAAGTTTGGACTTCCTTTACAATTGGGATATTTATAGTTAGTGAAAACTGGATGAACAAATTCCTTTTCAGTAGTTGAATATAAACTGAGCTGTTTTACAGGAAATAAACAAGCTAGTTCAGCGGTGACTAAACCTTTTCTTCCTGTGGTGTGTATGAAACATTTCCTGGTTGTAGGTTGACCAGAGTTTGTTTAATATTAAAGAGATATTTTCAGATCAATGTTGAAGTAGCTACTATTTTTAAAATTGTCTTGGCTTCGGCTGGAACAGTTTTTTCTTCCTAGTAGCTGGTTCAGTGCTGTGTTTTGGCTTTATTCTGAGAACAGTTTTGATAACACACCAGTGTTTTAGTTTCTAAGTAATGTTTACCACTTTCAAGGACTTTTCAGTCTTTCATGCCCTGCCATTGAGGAGGGGCACGGGAGGCCAGGAGGAAGCAGAAACAGGGCACCTGACCCAAACTGGCCAAAGGGGTATTCCATACCACAACGCATCATGACCAGTATCGAAACTGGGGGGAGTCACTGGGTAGGGAGCAATTGCTGCTTGGGTCGGTCTGGGTATCAGTTGGTGGGAGGTGAGCAATTTTATTGTGCATCACTTGTTTGTCTTGGGTTTTATTCCTCTCTCTCTTTTTGTTATCTTCCTTTTCATTGCAATTATTTTTTATTGTACTTTATTTCAGCTATCAATCTGTTCTTATCTCAACCTGTGGTTTTTACCTTTTTCTTATTCTCCTCCCCATCCTGCTGGGGCAAGTGATGGTGGTGTTGGGGGTGGCTGCATGGTACTGGGGTTAAACTGCAACAAAAATATACTAAGATTTTTTTATTTGTCACTTTGTTTACTACTTGGTACTTGCATCTGTAAACTAGTACTTCTTTTGGTTTTGCTATATGAAAAATCTCTTCCAAAATTGTTATGTGATTATAGCAACTAATTACTTAAACTGGGTTATGCATTAAGTACTGTCCATTGCAGTATGAACCAACAGAAGTTTTGTTACCAGTTTTTGAGTTTGCTGCTGTATAACTTAAGCAAATTTTATTTTGATTATCATATCTTGTATCTTTTTTGGTGAAGGGCTCTGCTTCTGAGGCCGAAAGCTTGCCTTTTGATTGCTGAATGCCATTTGATATTTTAATTCTACATTGTTTTACTTACTTTTGACTAAATTTACTTAGTATGTGGCTGAGGTTATGGTCTGTGTTTCATTTATGTTATTGAATTAAAAATTCTTTTAAGTAAAATGAGAATTTTAATTTGGTTTTGTTTGTTTTGTGTCTGTGGTTTTTTGTTTGTGTGGTGTTTTGTTGTTGTGTTGGGGGTTTTTTGTTTGTTGTTTGTGGTTTGTTGTTGTTTTTTTGTTTGTTTGTTTTTTTAGTGCTTGGGAGATGGGAAGTAATGATAGCTGGCACCTGAACTAAAATATCTGTGTAGGCGCTACCATCCCAGAACTTCAGGATGAATGGGGATATGCCTCATGTTCCCATCACTACTCTTGCAGGGATTGCTAGTCTTACAGACCGTAAGTACTCTTCTTTTTTTATCTTTGCTATGTTCCCTTATACCTCTTCAGTAAATGCCTGCATTTGAAAATAGAACTGGTTTTAGTGTTTTGAAAAGTTCTTAAAAGTTAATCTGTTAAAAATCAGATTTTGTATTAAAAGTGTTAATTTTGTCATTGCTTGAATTTTAGAAATATGCTAATTTAAACATGAAATGTAGGTTTAAAAAATATTAAATAAACCTGAATATACTTTAAACCTAGTTTTGGGAAAGTATGAAAAAGTTGCTGTAGTTAACAGGTGCAGTTGGGACAGAGATGCATATTGTTTATCAAGTGTAAGCAAGAGTTTTTAGCTCACTTGTCTGTGAGGATAATTGGACTCAGTGACTCAAGTGCTTCTTCTGAGATCTTGTTTTAATTATTATTATACTGTTGAAAATTGGAGACTTTCCGAAAGACACTGAAAGTGTATACCCAGCAATTGAATTCAGTTGCCTACAGTAAAAAAGCAGATGTATTCAAGGGAAAAAAACCCCTACTTCTTTGTCAGCTTGATATTGTGAAGTATCAAATTTGAAGATGCTGCTTATGTATCTAATATGTGTATATATGTATCATTATGTGTGTCTAATAATGGGCCATCAGGATGCAAATCATAAGTTTCTGGGCTACAGGAAGTTTTCCATCACTAAGTATTTGCAGGTGAGGTTTTAAAGAAGTCAAGATACTTCACTGGTAAAAGTCACTTGTCAGAATCCTGGTGCAAGTTTCTTGAAACACTGAATGAAATACTTTTGGTGGGATTAGCCCTTGTGTTAGGTATATTTGCTTCATTATTTGTGGTATTTTTCTGATGCTTAGAAAGTCAGGTGAAAGATAAAGGCTTGTCACTGCTTCACCTTCTCTTGATGTGAAAAGAAGGTGCTGGAATGGACAAGTTCCATTGCCCTAAAAACATGGAGGACATGATGACTAGAGGCAGTAGAGTAGGCTCAGTTAACTAGCTGAATTTATATGGCTTTAATAAATGTGTTTTGCTGATCTTGCTAATTTTTCCAAGTTTCAAGGCACATTCAAGGTAATCTAAAGCAAGTAATAAAAGCTAGCTATTTTAATTTATTATAAACTTTTATTTGAATTGCAATTTATTTCTAAATGCAATAATGATATACATTGCATAGGGGAAAAAATACTGGAATTATGTGTGTCCCCCCTTTCTTTTTTAAAAAAGAATTTAAAAATATAAAAGAGCCAAAAAGAGTCTGTTTCACAGTTGGTTTTCTTTGAAGCTATTTCTAACGTAATCAGTCTGGAAACTTCAAGTCAGTTAGCTTATTTTTGTGGCCCTATGAAAATTACTTTGCTATATAGCAGACTTTTTGGCCTCTTCTGGCTTACTCATCTCTGTAACACTTACAAATCATCTCGTCAAGGCTTGTTTGGTATACTTCCTTGTTATGCTTGTAGACCTAAGAATGCCCTCTAAAAGTATAGTATGCTCATTTATATTCTATTACTGTGATAACTGTTTTCATTAAACAAATCTTTTTACCAAGATTTGTGAATATATTGACTGGATTGACATTTTAATGATCATTCCAACCAACTATACTAGCCTTTTCTTGAGATTACTTACATAAAAATGAATATAACAGGAGAAGAATAAGCCAATAATTTAATTAGTAGCTTAAATTGATTGTGGACTTGTTTAGTTTTTGTGCTGGTATTTTTGGTGGGGATTTTTTGTGGGTTTGTTTTTTTCTTTTATGGTGGTTTTGTTTGTTGGTTGTTTGCTTTGGTGGTGTTTTGTGTGGTGTGTGGTTTGGGTTTTTTTTTATTTTTATCTATCCTCACCATAGGAAGTGAGAACACTGATTAAATATGAAGGTCAGAGTAGAAAACTTAATGTATATGATCAGTGCACTTACAGTACTGCATGCAGCTACAAGGATTTTGCATTTCCTTCCTTCCCTTTATCCATTCATTCAGCTCCAAGAGAAAACTACCATAACATTAAATACTTTAATATTCTGGTATGTTTAAAAGTATGGTTTTATTTACTATACTTGTGTTAGCACAGTTAAATATTTACAATAATATAGTAATATAACTTATGGACTTGACTGCATCACTTTGTGCATGTTCAATATTAAAAAAAAAATCCCCCCAAAAAATAATCCAGAAATCTTTCCTATATTTCAAATGTGGTTGTTAGATTTTCTTTCTTAATCACATGAGGGAATAAGAAGGTTTCCATCTTTGTATGCTCATGTTTCATGAAATGATTCTGAACTCTTTTTTATTTTCTGATAACAGTTTTGAACCAGCTGCCTCTTCCATCACCTTTACCTGCTACAACAACAAAAAGCCTGCTTTTCAATGGACGGATAGCTGAAGAGGTGAACTGCCTTCTGGCTTGCAGGGATGAAAATCTGGTTTCACAGCTCATCCACAGTCTCAATCAGGTGTCAACAGATCACATGTATGTATTTTGAACTTTGACTATATAAGAGGCTAGTTTAGCAGATTATCACTGTGTAAGAGTCAATTGTTTCAATCAGAATGCTAGTAAAATGTCCAAGAGCCCTTATGTAGATCTGCTGCTTGTTCCATTCTTGCTAGTTAGGAGTGCAGCCTTTGTGTTATTGATTGTGCAATAGTCATTTCTGTTCTACTTTGGTCAATAATGCACATAGACAAATTATATACCCCGTATTACACAAAAATATACTTTTATGAGACATCCATGTAAGACCTATGTGAGTTTGGATTACATATTGAACCAGTAAGTATGCTAACGTATTCTCTTTTTGTTAGTATATGTTTTGTTTTATCATTTTTCCCTGGTGTCCTTTGAATTGTCTTATGTTGACAGCCCTTTTTCCTGCATGTTCCAATCAATTTTTTTGATCAAATGGAAGTAGCTCTTAAAAGTCCTCAAAGCAAACAATAAGTGAAAGTACAGATGTATTTATAGAAAATCCGTTACATTTTTGATGGTTCAAAGAGAATCCTGTGATGTCAAAGATATGCTGATTTTCCTTTTTAAATTAAAAGATTCTCAAAGTGTTGGGCTGCAGCCTGAATATTATACATTTTTTATGGAGAAGATCACAATACAAAAGTGGGCATAAGAAACTTTTTATAATAGTCTGAAACTGACAGCCATGTATAGAATCATAGACTGCTTATTAATAGAAAATAAATTTGAACTCTAGTAGAAATACCTCTTCCATTCCTTCAGTAAGAAAGGGGAAAAAAAATAGAGGGTGAGGAACAGTGCTTTGCAGACTTGGTTTCTGGTTTTGTTTGTTTGGGTTTTTATTTGTTTTTGTTTTAGGGGTGGGTGAGGTGACTTTGCTTGTTTACTTTTTGGATTTGGTTTGGTTTAGTTTTGTGCCTTTTTTTTAATTATATATTTTAACAGTAAATTGTCATCATTTGTTTTGGTTAAGCTAGTTGGTTTGTTTGTTGTTTTGTTTGGGCTTTTTATACTTGATTTTTTTTTTTTATAATTTGAAATTTCATTTGCCTCTTTAATTGCTTACTTTCACAATTCCAGAGAACTGAAGGATAACCTTGGCAGTGATGATCCAGAGGGAGATATACCAGTCTTGCTACAGGCTATCCTGGCAAGGAATCCTCATGTTTTCAGGGAGAAAAGCATGCAAAACAGATACGGAGTACAAAGTGGTAAGGTTTTTTGTTTGTTTATTGATTGTGTTTTATGTTGTTCTGTAAGTTTAGGGGGCCGATACTAACCACAATTTTTTATGGAGCACAACTGTGATATTTATGCCTTACCTTGTGTTTGATAGTGATATAAAGCTATGTATCTTGACATCTTCTAAGAGTGATTGTATTAGAATAAGCATGGAAATAAACTCTACTGGGTATTTTTGTAAAAAAAAAAAAAATGCTTAATTTCACTGAAAAGTTTAATTTCTGGGGTGATTGATTGGATTTTATTGTAATTTTATTTTAATTTCTTTATGGCTAGGTTCATATATTTGTCTTAGTAAATAATCAAAGTTGGGGGAAATATGCCTTGATCTTACCGAAAATTTATACAATTATAGTGTATCATTGTTCTTAATGGTTCTGGGGTAAGGAATAAGGATGAATCAGTCATACTTAACAGCTCCTCCCTGCCATTCCTCTTTTCAGCAGTTTGAGAGGCCCTTCTGATTTTACTTTTTCAACAGTTAATTCTTTTCTGTGTTTTCATGAGATATACTGCTGGATAGCAAAGATGGAGAAGGGGAGAGACCAATCAACAGATTAATCAGACAGATTCTACTTTTAGATCTTTATACTTCTTTATTTGCACCTGAAATCTTTTCTTTAAACTATGAAATGAGTAGGAGAATTTCCAGTTTTCTGGTGTGATGATAAAGCTTTGCTAGCATTGTAGAGATATAGATAAAAGTGTTAATGGAGTCCACAGGGGATAGACAGTTTAAGGGTTTTTTTGTAGGGGAGAGATAATAAAATGAGATATTAAATTAATTCACCTAGGCTAGTGAGTAAAAAGCCATACAATTTTTGAAAAGAACTTGCTAATGACTGGACACGTAATGTTCCTTGAAAGAATGCAGAAATTTCCTGGAATGAAAATGTGTAAGGCAGTGCTAAATATCTAGTAGCCCATTGATACGTATATCCTGAAATTTAAGCTCTGAAAACAGTCTCCAGATTCTGAGTTTGGTGGTAGCTGTGGCAGAGTATGATATCCACCCCCCAGCCGTGGGAAATGTGACTGTCCTGACAGTTTTTGCAAAGCGGTTCCTTAAAGAACATATGCTTGAATCAGAGTTGTCCACCAGTTTTGTAGAGTAAAATAATTTTTTGCCAGTGCAAAAGGAAGACATTGTTTTTGGAATTATTTTTTCTAGCAGAGGCTAATTCAGTACTTCAGAGGAAGAAACGCTTTTGCCGATTGATTCAATAGGTTAAGAATAATCTTTAATGAAATAAAAGCATCTCTATCTTTAGTAAATATGCTTTGGCCTATGCTTGAAGGAAGGTACTAGTACAGTATTAAAAACAATTCAACATGAAACTTAAAGTAGCAGTTGATGTTTTTTAAAGTTAACAAAGTTATTTCAGAGAGCCAGAAGAGATCAGACTTCCTTGAATATTTAATTTTATTTTACATAATTCTGAATACTTGTACCAGTGTGAGCCTTGCAATGTAAGATTGAAATCAGAGAAATTGAAAGAAAGGGGGAAGAGGGGAAAAACGTAGCTGTAGACCAAGTATTTTGAGAGGAAGGTGGCCCTGAAATTAATGTTTGGAAAACCTAGGCAAAGTGTCACTTAATTTTCTATGGAAAAAGGCCACACTGTTACCTTGAAATAGGGGGATATTTAAGCTACATTCTGGCAAATTGTGGTAGCCTTATTAGATGTTAATGCATACTATTCAGATCTCCAAGGCCAGTGGAGGATATACTGATGTGTTCTGGAAGCAAAGGTTGGGTTTTCTTCTGCTTTCTGAACAGATATTGTAATCTCTGTAGTAGAGTCATGATTTGTAGAACAATTGGGGGGTTGGTAGAGATATTATGTAATGCATTTTGCCAGTTAGAAGAATGACATTTTGGCTGTTTTCTAGTATTGCAAATTAATCTTTTCCGATTTCCTTATTTTCTGCCTTCTGAATATTGTCCTTCTGCCTTCTGTTGAGTCCAGCATGTGGTGAATTCAGCGATGGGTACTGTGATCCAGTATTTGTAATGCCCAGAATTGAGAAGGAACAAAAGCAGCAGGGACCCCCTGTTTATTTACTCAGCCTGGGGTGGCCCTCTGCATCATGATCCCTTCCTTGATTGTCAGTTCTGGCATTAGTATGGACAAACTGAACTCAAATTAATTTCTCCCAGCCTTTTTTTTTAACCAAAGAAGAGAAAGACCACATTAAATGCAGAATAAAATTCTGGGTTCTGTACAATTTGCCAGGAAATAAAGGCATTTTCAGAAAGCTAAATATTATGTTTTGAATACTTGTGAATATAAGGTAAAACACTGGCAGAATTCTGTGCTGACGTGCTTTTTTTTTTCCCAAGGTCATATTGATTTGTTGCTGAACACTAAATCTGGAGCAAGAATAGTTTTTAGTTATGATGAACAAATAGTGCAAGATTTATTATGTGGGCACTTTTGCTTTGTGTCCTCTGTGCACCCCACCACCACCTGCACCCCCAAAAATTTGCTGGCGTATTTCATTTCAGGTGATGTAACAGCAGTGTTCAGACTCTTATTCCCTGTCTTTTGCTAATAGTCCCATTATTGAAACAGTCTTCATAGAGATCAGATTTTTAGTAAGATTTTTCAGACTGTTTTCTATTACTAGGTTGTCTGAACATATGTGGCAAGAGGCCTAACTTAGCACAAGGGCAGTACGTTTATTTTAGACTTTTATCAGATGACAGAGAAAGTTCTGGGTGCCATCTTTCAGCTGCGTTTATAGTGTGAGTGAATTTTTAATAATTTTTTCTCTTTGGCTTTGTCTTTCAGCAGATATGTGTTGGAAGATCAGCTAAAATAATGTATTGCAGTAGTTTAGTATTCATAACGTTGCTTAGGGTGCAGAAAGGACTTAAAGTTCACTTTAAATTATTTACCACAACTTGTGACTTTTTTGAGGATTAAAATCTTATGCATCTTTCAATAAATGTCAATTACTTCACTTATATAAGAATTCAAGTGCACATATGCCTGTAAATGGGGTAAATTTTGTAGACATGCTTTCAATATGACTGTATATTTAACTGAAAAATCACCTGTTAGTGAGCAGTCCTAGCTTAAGCATGCATGATGCTGTGATAAAGTTTAATTATACAATACTTTTTCTGTGATTGTGAGCTGTGGTTTTACATAGTGAGTTCTTTCTTATTTAGTAGGAATACTAAAATGAATTTAAAGTACACTTTTTTCCAAGAAAAAAAAATTATAATCAAGATTAGGGGTATGTGTTAAGGGAACTCATTCTAGAAATTTTATTACTTTTGATAAAACTGAACATTGCCAACAATCAAAATTAAAGCTGCATTTGAAAGAAATTCTTAAGTATTTTACCGTATGGAAAAGCATTGGAGACATAAATCTGCTGTTTGATGATACGACAACAATGTAACAAAAAATGTACAAGAAACTATTTTAATGTTAATGTCCACAGGCTGGTTTTAACCTCTTTTCAGCCTAAATGTTTGGGGCAAACTTTTACTCCTTCCTTATTACATCTTTACTAGGCAGAATTGTTATCTGTCTGGAAACTTTGGAGAAACTGTTGTGTTTCTGGGGGGATATGTTGTGGGATTTTTTTTATTGGGAGGTTGGGTTTCTGTGGTTTTGTGTTTTTTTTTTTTCTCTTCTTTTTTGATTTGTTTGGGGGGGATGACTGTGGGGTGTTTGGGCTTTTTGTTTTGGTTTTTTCAGTTAAAATCTGGCTAGTGTACCCCATTTTGGGGCTGTTCACCCTGGAGAAGGCTGCATGGAGACCTCATAGCAGCCTTCCACTATCTGAAGGGGGCCTACAAGGATGCTGGAGAGGGACTCTTCACTAGGGACTGTAGTGATAGGACAAGGGGTAACGGGTTCAAACTTTGTCAGTAAGTACCATGTGCCTATAATCCAGGACTTTGTTAATATAATAAAGCACTTCAGAATAGAAGAAAGAGTTCTGCATGTAGTTTCAGCCCAGTTACTGGGCTTTAACAGATTTAATCTCCAGTTATTTGATATCAAAATTGTTTTGGAAATTAAATGCTCTGTATCTGCACAAGAAAACCAGTACATTACTTTTAGATATAAAAGTGATACTGAAGAAGGTTTTTTTTTTTGAATTGTGAATATTACAATGTGCTAAGTCTTCTCAAAATCCTTGCAAAATCTTTATGTTGTATACTTTGCTATTTCTTTCTGTAGAAGCTTACCTTCATAGAGTTGCTATCTAGAACTGAGGATAGTGAAAGCATGTGTTGTATTTTCTGAACTATTTATTTGGTTTATTTTTATTTTGAAAGCTCATATAGATAATTTAATTTTTTTCTTTTTTTTTAATGCTTCCTAGCAGTTGTACGTAGATGTTAATGGCTGTAAGGTTTATAATCTCTTTGTATGTAATAATTTCTGAAATTAGAGATTTCCTTGATTAAAAGGAAATGCATGTAAAGTAATGATGGCTTCTTCTTAATAGGGATGATGATGTCGCAGTTTAATATTTCTCAGAATTCTGTGCGAGGTAGTCCTGCATCTTCCAGTTATCAACAAACCACTATCTCACATAGCCCTTCCAGGTAACTTTCTTTTTAAATGGGGTGGGATTGGCAGCAATCTGCAAATTCTTCCTACAGTGACAGTCAATTATTGTTGCAAGTATGTGAATGGAAAATGTTCATTTTGAAGACATATTTTACATTTATCTGACAGCAGGGTGAGTTTCTTCAGCTAGCAAAGAAACATCTTTTTGTTAGCAAGTTAATCTTAGTATTCTGACTAGTCATGATTCCCTATTCTCTCTCCCTCCAATCATTTTGGCAAAATTAACTTTCTTTCCTGCTTAAGGGCTTTCCCTGCCTCCTGCCACCCTTCCAGCTGTTCTCTACCTGGGACAGAGACTGAAACTGGTGGCAGGAGGATAGAAGAGGCTGTGTGTTCTGACATGTGTAACAGTACTAATGTGACGGGAGGGAAGGAAAGAAAGCTTTTAAAAACATGGAGTACTGCTATAATAGTTATATGAAAGGCTGCTCAGAGGAGGTTAGTCCCAGTTGTTGTTGGTTTTTTTTTTTTTGGGTTGGGTTTTGTTGTTTTGTTTTTTTTTTTAAGACTTTGTCAGCAAGTACCATGTGCCTATAATCCAGGACTTTGTTAATATAATAAAGCACTTCAGAATAGAAGAAAGAGTTCTGCATGTAGTTTCAGCCCAGTTACTGGGCTTTAACAGATTTAATCTCCAGTTATTTGATATCAAAATTGTTTTGGAAATTAAATGCTCTGTATCTGCACAAGAAAACCAGTACATTACTTTTAGATATAAAAGTGATACTGAAGAAGGTTTTTTTTTTTGAATTGTGAATATTACAATGTGCTAAGTCTTCTCAAAATCCTTGCAAAATCTTTATGTTGTATACTTTGCTATTTCTTTCTATAGAAGCTTACCTTCATAGAGTTGCTATCTAGAACTGAGGATAGTGAAAGTGTATTTTCTGAACTATTTATTTGGTTTATTTTTATTTTGAAAGATTATATAGTGATATAGGTTACTAGAATAAGTTGTATTCACTGGACTTTGGGTCAGATCCTACCTAACTGCCTATCACATTCCAGCATCTTACCAGCATAGTTCTGTCAGATGCAGTTCTTTGAAATCTTACTGGAAAAATCATATTTAGAGTAGACAGCTCCTTGTTAATCCTAGTGAGCTAGTTATGTGATAATTAAACCTTAGCTGTCACTTTCATTGAAACTTTTAGGACTAATTTTTGGAAACATATCTTGTTTTAGTAAATCTGCAGATCTTATTGTCTTATTTTAATAAATATTTCTGTTACTGTTTCCTTTCCCTGGTAGAGGTTTTATGAATGCTTTTTATTCTGTTCTTCACTTTTACTAATGGAGTACCCAAGCTCTTAAGTAATAATTGAAGTTGGGGAGTTATTGTTAGTTTAAAATACTACTTTTGAAGGGGTTTCTTGACTGCATTGGAATTTTGTCTCTTACAAAATTTATAATGTTCCAAATGTATAATTTTCCAAAAGAAATATAAATTTGTCTAAATTTTCTTTTCCAACTTTTTAAAAATTTATTTTTAGCCGGTTTGTGTCACCACAGACAAGCTCTGGTAATAGATTTTTGGCACCACAGAACAGTCCAGTGCCTAGTCCATATGCTCCTCAAAGTCCTGCAGGATACATGCCGTATTCACATCCTCCAAGTTATACACCACATCCTCAGATGCAGCAAAGTAAGCCTGTGATCTTTGTTTTATTCTTCTATCTCATGTCAGCTTTACTTTTACGTGCATGTTTTACAACTCTCTAATTTCTTTGAAGGAGTTATGTGCTTTATGCAAATCTTTGAGTAGATAGGGACTTTTTTCGGTATGTTTAAGTTTTGCTTTCCTGACTGTACAGAGTGCTAGTATATACTTTATTAAAAAAAAAGGGGGGAAGGAGAGGGAGGAGAAGAAGAAATAGTAAAACACATGTTCATGTTAAACTGCTCCTCCCCTTCTCCCCTACGTACACTGATTTTTTTATAGCTATCATGTATAAATGAGAACAGAAAAATCAGAACAAAACCCCTTTTATTTGTTATGGCAATTGTTTATCTGTGCTAGTGAAAACCTAATCTTTGCCAGTGCAACGTAAGTTTTACTGTGAGCTTTTTTAGCCTTACCAAACCTTTGTAGTGTAGACTAGACTAAATTGGCTAGAATTAAGCTCAAGGTATGCACTAACTGACAAAGATGACCTTCAGAAATAATGGATTTATTTGTTCTTCCCTTTTCTAAAAACAGTCTTTTTTTTCTTTTAAGTAGAATCCTCATTGGATTCTTTCAAATTATCTGTTCTTGAAGTTTAGCAATGTGCTTAGAATTTATATAGCTGTTCTGTATGTAATGTTGTGTGTCTCATGAATACCTTGCAAGTTACTGAAGTACTAAACTAGTCAATGCAATTTATATAGAGGAAAATAAAGTTTTCTATAACCTATAAGGATATGATTGGTGTAGATGTGGAGGGAAACTTGGCTAATTGTACATGCAGTTTAGGTTTTAAATCCTCTTGAAAATTCAATTCTTAGATATCTAATTTTATTCAAGGTATTTGTGGCAAAAGTATTCAATCAAGAAAGTTGCATCCTTATTCAGATTCCAAATCTCTTGCATCCAGCTTATTAATATCCACTATTATTGTGTTTTCTGTGAAATTTTTTAGAGTTAATGACTGTGTGAATATATCAGTATACTTTATTCACTTATTTTTTGTATTTCAGCTTCAGTATCAGGTCCCATTGTCACAGCTGGGATGAGAAATCTTCATGAAAATAACGTTTCAAGTCAATTGTCTGGAAATTCAGCTAATCATCATGCTGATAATTCTAGACATGGCTCAAATGAAGACTACCTACAGATGGTGCACAGGCTAAGTAGTGACGTATGTTACCTCGATCAGTTTATGATGATAAAGCAAGTATGTGTTTAGTTGCCTTAGAAGTCAGATATTTTACTGTGTTGTTGATGAATAAAACCACTGAAAATGTTTCAGATGTGTGCACTCAACTGTGCAACTTTAATGTGTGTTAATTTTTTCTACATCGCTCTTTCCTTGGAACTGTTTGTAGCATTGATTCTGGTGAAATTATGAAAAGTAAAAATTTGTACTCGTATGTGAGTTTATTTTAAAGAAAGGGTAGAGTGTCTCTGCAATTACTGTAGCAATATCTTGATGCAAACAATACTAGATTCTATATAGGTGTATAGTTAACTTGTCTTTCTGAAGATTCCCACAACTGTCAAATTAGACTTGATGTATTGGAATAACCTATTGGGTAATATAGTAGTGTTGTCAAAGGCAAAAATTCCTTTTGACGCTTTTTCTTACTGGTCTGTTATATGCTTTTATGGCCTGTATTTTTTATAAGACATTTTCCCCCATTGGTTTTAGTTCATGTGGGAGAAATTCTTGTTGAAATCTTAAATATAAAGGAAAAAAAAACAAAAAAAACCTTTCTCCCACAGTGTTTTGGAGCTCTTTTCTTCTTAATGAGCATCTCATCCTGTGGATGAAGCATGTTGGGATTAAGTTTCATTTTCATTTTTTGACTTTAGCTCTTTGAACAGTGTGGTCATAGCGATGCCTACAACAGTAGGCATAACAGTAGTTACAAAACTTCATCAAAACCTGGTGGCAAGCAGAAGCCACCTTTGGTGTCTTTGGGTGTGTGCATTTTATTTAGCTTAAAAAAACGGGCAACTCTTGTTTTCCACTTAACTTGTGGAAACAAAAAGGTGTTGTATTCAATAAGTGTACTATTAATGCCAGGCTCCAGGATTAATACACTAGAACTCTAAGAGAGTTTTTTTTTTTAGTATTTTTTTTAATGCAAGAATTATGCTGATTAAAGTATTAACTAAGAAGAGAGCTCTGTAATGAAGATATTTATCATAAAACACAATCATCAGATGTTTTTCTTAGTCTTTCCTTCAGCAATGCAGAGTCTTCAAAATAAGCTGTTCTTAGCATTAAGTGTATGTATAAACCCCAAACTATGTTAAAGGTACATTTTCAAGAGAGTCTTCATTTTGTTAAGATAAGATATTTGGAAAACTTTAATATTAGGATAATTTATTTCACAGTGTTCAAAGAGGAAGTAGTTAAATATATTCAACCCTAATTTTGTGATCCAAGCAATGCAACCACATCCTAGTTTGTGAGAACTTAGAAATGAAACTCATTCAAAACTGACAGACTATGAAAACATAAAACATACTATCACTGTTTGGTTTAACTAGAAAAATACTAAAGGTAAAAGGTAATTATAGCTTTAAAAGCTGATTTTAGTAGTTATTATGCAGAAAAGAGTTTGAAGAATTTGGATTCGAGGTCCCTTCCAATCTCTAACATACTGTGATACTGTGTGATACTGTGATTAATTAAAGTTTTGCATCTGTGTATGTATAATATGCTTAATCGTAATCTCGCAGCCTCTTCAGAAGCAGCGTGACATTCGGCACAGATAGTTATGAATGAGGATTATTAAATCGTAAATCTTAAAAGCTTTAACTATTGTTTAGTCTTTTTCTTAGTTCTAGGATTTAGTTGCTTTAAAAATTATGAATAGCTACAGGATATTTTATATTTGCATTATATTATTTTACAGAATCAGGAAGTATATCCTTGAATGCTCGCTGCACATATACTCAATTTAAGCACAATTTTTTGATAAACTTGAGAACATTCATAGAACAAAAATTCATGCTTTCAGTTCACCATTTAATGAAATTCTGAACTAGGAAACAGTAAATGAGCACTTCTGAAAACGTCA
The DNA here is from genome assembly GCF_028554395.1 of Pezoporus wallicus. Taxonomy (NCBI): domain Eukaryota; kingdom Metazoa; phylum Chordata; class Aves; order Psittaciformes; family Psittacidae; genus Pezoporus; species Pezoporus wallicus. The sequence goes on from NW_026640762.1 coordinate 21,902, forward strand.
GCTATGGTAGGAATGGCACGTGTACCTGAAAGGTCATCTACCTAGTCTGCTTAGTTAAGAAAAGGTACTTTTGCCTTGACAGTTATAGGTAGAAAACCTCTCCTGTCCTAATAAAGCATATATGTTAAAAAGTTTCTAAGCTCCACCACCACCAAATATTTTTTTTGTTGGTTTTTTTTTTTGTTTTTTGTTTTTTTTGGGGATTTATTTCAATTCAAAGGTAAGTCAGGTTTGAAAAATATCAGCTCCATGATTTCAATGTATTAAATAAACAAGTAACTTGTACATTCATTTTGACTTGCAATAAAGCACATGTAAGTTTAATGTATAGTTCTTTTTATTGCATTGAATCTGAATATTAGATTTCTTTACACATGAGGCTTTCCTCATGTGAGGCAACAAGTCTTTTTGCAAGCAGTGTTGCAAAAATAAGTGTAATTAATAGCACAGCATGAGTTTGGGATTCATGCTGCTGTGGGAGGGGAAAATAAAATGAATAGACTTGTTTTGTGAGTTGTAATGGTTTAATTATGAACCCAGGACATAAGTGCTCATAGATGGTAAAACTGATGAAATCTGGTTTCTTAAAGATTTATACTCTTTGCATTGTAAGCACCTTTAGTCCATAAATATCAGTCTCTTTTCCTTTTCCCTAATCTGTGTGAACTGTACCTTCGCAAGGTGTAACATGCACGGTGCCTAGTCTACTGCTATGCATGTAGTAATTGGCTGATTGTTAGAGGGAGTGTGTACTTGCCATCCATTTATGTCAGCTGCTGAAGTGGGAGTACTATAGATTTTGTTTGGTCCTGATGTGTGTATGCTGGAGGGTATAAATACAGTGTTAGTTTGCTTAACTGTAAAAGTAAGATGGCTTTCTAATAAACTTTTAAGGGTAGATTAAATGAAAAAATGGCGAGTTCATTTAAAAAAAAAACAAAAAATCAATTTTTTATACTCCTTTCAGTTGGTATTGTGTAGAATTATAGAATGGTTAGGGTTGGTTGGAAAAGACCTTAAGATCATCTAGTTCCAACCCCCCTGCCATGGACAGGGACATCTTCCACTAGACCAGGTTGCTCAAGGCCCTGTCCAGCCTGGCCTTGAACGCTGCAAGGGATGGGGCAGCCACAGCTTCTCTGGGCAACCTCTTCCAGTGCCTCACCACCCTCACAATACCAAACTTCTTCCTTATATCTAACCTAAACCTCCCCTATTTAAGTTTAAACCCATTATCCCTTGTCCTGTTGCTACAGTCCCTGATGAAGAGTCCCTCTCCGACATCCTTGTAGGCTCCCTTCAGATATTGGAAGGCTCCTATTACCTTTCTGCTTTTCAGCTCTTTACTATGAGTGTATGTAACAAAATCCTTCTAAATGGAATCTTAATGTCAACCAAAAGCACTTATTTAGCTGGAAGACATATACATAGATTAATTTTTGTGTACGTGTTCTGGGCCTAGATTCTTAAGGCTGATTGTGCTCTGTAATGTTGCCTATATAGTAGTCTAATAGCAGTCTGAATTACAAAGATTTTTGTATGAATCAATATTTTTAATATTTGTATGCTTTTTCATCCAATCCATTTTATCAGTATATGTACTAATTTCAGTCTTTATTTTATCAAGTGTTCATGTTCATAATGTTATTTTTTTTATCATTGTCACTTTAGGATGGCGATCCTTCAATAAGGAATGCTGCATCTTTTTCCTTGAGGTCACCACAGTCAGTCTGCTCTCCAGCTGGAAGTGATGGAGCCCTTAAAGGTAGTCTAGTGGTCATATATCTCAATGTATTTTTTTTTTCTTCCCCAATTTTCAAGAATAGTGAGTTTAAAGAGGTTTTTAGTTAGTTTTCCTGACTTCTGTATTCCAGTAGTACTAAAGAGTATGTCATTATGTTTTGGATACGAAATTGTTTTGAGCCCTGATCCAGGAGAAATTTCCGAAGGTCTAAAAATTGACTAATCGTACTTCAAAACAAAGCTCAATTTCATAAAGGACAGAACAATTTTACATATTTTCCAATATGAGGATTAAATTCTTTATAACAGTGGTTTCAGTTGCTCTACATAAAAATGGTTTAAAGGCAGCATTACAAGTATTTAATTGTCTTGATTGCAATCATCAGATTTTAAGAACATGGAAAGTACTTCAATGAACACAATATATCTAGCATAAATGAACCCTGAAAGCATGAGCTATGGAGAAGGAATAGGGTGAACTGTCAGTCAACTGAGAAAATAATTCTTTAAGCTAAAATCTGGAATGCATACTGATGTTTTTAATATTATCCCAAAGAAGTAACAACCGAGATACACAAGATTTAGCAAGGTAGGGATTTGGCCATATTCCTGCTAATCTAGGTTTTCAGTACTTATGTATTTACATGGCAGTAGTAAAAAGATGAAACATTACTTTCTTCTCTTTATCCCTGAAGCAAAATTAAGTCTTTTTGGATGGTTAGGTTAGGTGGGGAGGGAGAACAGGAGATGGGTAAGACTCTAGTCTTATTTAGCGAGGGTATTGGGCTTGTGCAGTCTGGATAAAAGAAGTCTTGGAAGTGGGGCAGGACAGGACCTTAGAACAGTCTCCTCATAGGTATGAGGAGATTAACAGGAAGTCTTGAGTCAGGCTTTTCATAGTGTTATGGAGGAAGGATGAGAGACAGTGGACTTAATTTGAAATGAGAGGTTCTGACTAGGTATAAGGAACAACTATTTCATTATCAGGACAGTTGAGCATTGGAAAAGCCCAGAGAATCTGTGCATTTTCTATCCTTGGAGGTTTTCAAGACCAGGCTGGGTAAAGCCCTGTATAATATGTCCTTGCTCACCCTGCTTTGAGAATGAGGATCGGCTCCTGAGGTCCCTTCTTAACTGAATTATCCTATGATCCTGCGACTGCTAAATGATATCTGTGGTTTATCTTCTGTAGGCATATACTGTGTTAGTGATAGAAGAAATGTGGCTCAAATGCAAGTGAGAAGTACTTGTATAGTATGCCAGCAGCATCAATATTTTAGGAGATCTTGTGCTAAAGGACTTGTAAGACTTCTCTAAATGGCAAAGACTGTTTTTCTTTTAACTCAGTACACAAAATACATGTTATCAGTTTAACAGCTAAGTTGCTTCCACTCAGGTATGTGATTGCCACTCAGACAGAAGAATACTTGAATTTTTTTTTGTCAAAGTTGCTGCTGTTTCAATTGCTTGTTTTGGAACCCATTTTGAAGGTATACCTTTTCAGATTTTTCTGAAAAAAATCTGATTGTACAATTCAGATTGTAAAGTTTCAGCATTAGAGGGGCTGAAAAAGTGCAAGAGAAGCTTTTTGATTTATTTACCTCTGTTAATTTTACTTTTTTCATTGATAAAGCACTCAAATGAAATACTGTTACTAATGGTGCTACCATTTTGCCATCTTAAAGAAATTAATGAGCCCCGACTGAGAGAACCTGTTCTTGATGCTTCAAGAATCTTGCCATACATTTACTTCCTCTAATTTTGCATTTTAGAAATGTATTGAAGAGGTGTGGATAATTACAGTGTTACATAGAATACATGATCCTTGAGTTTTTGGCCTATGATTTGGAGTGAAAGCAATTGGTTATGCTGATAAATTTTCCAGTGATGAGCAAGCTGCAAATATCTATGCTGAGCTTTTTTGTTGCTACTCTCATTAGTCCTTGAAGGCTTGGTTGACAAATTGCAAATTTTGCTAAAGAAAATAAGCAAAGTATTTGTTTGGGAAGACAAAAAGAATGGCACTAGACATCATCAGTCCAGAGAAAGATCACAGGAAGGATGTTATATATAAGTTTTCTTATATAATATAGAGATGTGGGGCAGTTATCAAAGTATGGGTACAGACTGCGTTTCTGTACTTCTGACATGAAAGTAGCAAGGACTTCTGGAGACTTGGAGAAAGGGATAGTCCAGCCTTGAATTACTTTAAGGCTGTCTGATTGTGACAGAATCTGAATGAAGAATTTTTGTTTGCAACTCGGGCAAATATTTGAGAGATGGCAGAAGTTGCATTTGTTCTTTTGGGTGGTTATTTACTTATTCGATGGTGTAAAATTTCTTTGTTACATAAATTTTTGCCTCACTTCTGCTCCAGTAAAGGTATCATTGCAGCTGAAGTTTTATCAACAAGTTCTAGGCTGGTCTTTATACTTTCTTTTTAATGTAAATTTTATATTTTTAGCTATGCAAACAGAATAGTGTCTCTGTTTTCATGCTATCATCTGTTACCACATCTGTTTTCATAGAAAATTAATTTCTATGAATTCATCTACAAAAAATTAATATGAAGTATTTTACTTCTGTTGAGCTTGCAAAATATTCCATGTATCCATTACCCAAGATTGATTACTCATCATAATCCTTTATCCATTTGTTCTACTTTCCCACTATTCTGGAATCTTTTTTTTTTTTTTTTTTTTTTGTTGGTTAGTTTGTTTGCTTGCTTTATTGTTTGGGTTTTTTGGTTGGTTGGTTTTTTAAATTAAACCGACTTCTAAAGATTTGTATTAAAGGAAAGCCTTCCACAATGTTTTTAGTCCATTCCTTTCCAAAGAGGAGTTCATGTATTTACAGTCCGGTTTCCATACAGTTTCATAAATTCTTGGGAAAACAACTGTAAGGAATGTCAACAACCCTTATGAAACTATATAATTTTGCACTCTTTTCCAGAAATAAGTTGTATTCCCTCCAGAAATTCTTAACGGGTACTTGATTATTTTCTGAATAATTTGGAAAGATTGCTTTTATTTTCTTAGGTATTTATAGGACTTCTCCAGAGAGATTCCCCTACACTTGGTCTTTGAATGTATAGTGGGTGGCAAGAATTAGGAATCTTCTCAAATGTGTAGTACAAACTTCAGTGCTCTCAAAGGTACTTGTTAAAAAAAATTATCATCTCGCCTTCTCTCCTTCAAAACAAATGTGGAAGAAATTTATTCAAAGATATTTTCTGACAGGGCCAAAACATATATTCATTCTTGTTTCTTTCTTCAAGTCTTATTTTTTTCCATGCAAGGATTCTTCTGAATTCAGCAGTTCTAAGCTAGAACAGCCAAAGCTGAGGCTTTTCATGAGGCATTTGAAGCTCTGGAGAAAGTGGTGTGACTTTTCTCTGAAAATTATTGAAAGAATATATGGAAAGTGAATACAATCTGTTTAAAAAAGCCTCCCAAATGTATGTTGTTCTTTGTCTCATATGCTATCCCTTTAAGTCTGAATATTAAGTTATGCTCTTTGAAAATGAATGTCAATATAGTCTGTTAATCAAAACAAGTAATAATTCTGTTATATCTAGTACAAAACTTGGGAAGATTTCCAGAGGGAAGGTACTGTGATTTTAGTAAACACAGCAGGAAAGGGCTTAGGGGCTTCCAATCTTCTTACCCTTGTGGATGTGCTGTATCAGTGTCACTCCCAGTAACTTTCATCTTTGTTTTGTTTTGTTTTGTTTTGTTTGTTAAAATGTCGGTAATGGAGTTTCCTTACTCTTGCCATGCAACCTGTTCAAATTCTTACTGGTAGAAAGCTTTTCTCCTAATGCTTAGCTCTAATCATTTTTGTTGCAGTTAGGTATGACACTTCTCTCCAGTGGGCAAGGAAAACCAATTTGTCCTTATTGTTTATTATTATTTTATTTCTAGCAGTCATTTACATATCAATGAATGTTATTGTGTCTTGTACTGATCTAATCTTCTACAGACTGAACAGCATGGGTTCTTTCTATCATCTTTACTACAGGAATTATTTCTGAGCTTTTAATTCTCTTTGGTTTTATCTGAATTCTAAATGGTCTGCATTTATCCCAATTCTGTACTGCCTTAAGTCATAGTTACAACTCTATTTGAAGACTTAGAAGGATGAGTAGTTAGAAAAGTACTGTAGATGACCTTGTCATATGCAAATATAGCTGCTCTTTGGTGATAACTTAGTGTTGCAAGCTGTTATAAACATATTGCTGTCTTTCTGTAGAGCTTATCTATCTTCCTCCCATGTTATAATTGCTTTTTCTCAGATGAATAAAAAGTTTGTGCTGCTTCTTATTGAATTTCTGTTGTTTCAAAAGGTTATTCCAATTAGTCAAGAAAACTAAATTTTGATTCTGTTTTTAAAAGCAGTTGTGGGCCTCTCACTTGACACCTAAATCTCATTTTTAGACTAATGACTAAATTCATCTTTAGACTAATAAAATACTAATTCTGTTACATGCAAAATTATTAATGACAATATTTTGCACTAATATTCTTGAGTACTCTGGAAAGCTGCACTTGTTCACTTATATTCTGTTCATCAGTTTTTACCAAGAACAACTGATACTCTCAACACAGTTTTGCAGTAGGGTGTACTGCAATTTTTGCAGTATTTTTGTCTAGATCATACTTCCTGAGTTTGTTATGAGGGAGCTATATAGAAAGCCATGCTAAATCCAGGCATGGCACTCAGTTCTCCTTAATCCACAAGACAGATTTACAGAATAAAATTATTTTGATTTGATGATAGTTATTCATTAAAAAAATCACCTTGTACTACAATCTCTTTGCTATTATCTCAATCCTTATAGAGAAATTGTTTTTCTTGTATGTACTTAAATCACACAGACTATACATAATACTCTGTGCAGTCTTTTACCAGCCTTTTGAATGGACTATTTGGTTTCCCTTTTTGAATATGCTGTAGGCACAAATTCTCAAGATAATTATTATAAATTCTGAGATAGGTTTAACCAGCATTCCAGGGTGAATTTATCTGATTCCATTTTCATGAAAACAATTTATATGAAGGTGGTAAATAGGATTGTATTAAATAAAGCAAACAAAAAAATAGACTTTTTCATTTACATATTGTAACTTATATTTGGCAGTAGTGTGTGAAGTTCCTCAGGATCTGTCATCACCAAGTTCTCAACTTTTTCCAACACATATCAGTATGAGTGCAGTATGGGTATTGTAGTTTTCTCCTCCAGCTTCTGCCTTCAAGAACTTATTTACAGAATAATTACTCAGATGTGAAGTCTAATAATCCACATGTAGAAAATATGCCTTTATTAAATCCTCTCTTTCAAAAGACTTTTTCAGTAAAATGTCTGGAATGCTGTATCCAGGTTTGCTGAACAGCAGTTTGGTATCCGCTTGAATAATGTTCCTCAAGTCACAAGGGTCATTTTGCTATAGATTTAAAAAGGCATAGCAATTGAATGTTCCTGATGTTTCTCTCCAGTGTGTTATGAACCAAGTATTAGCCATCAGTCTTCATTTGTTCACTCATAGGGTTTTTTCCAGCTTTCAAGTATAGGGAACAATACTTCTGACAAAAGAACCTGTAGGATGGGTAAAAGACTTACTTTCAGCATCTGGGTACCTTTACCTGCAAGGGATTTAAAGGAATGTGGAGATACTGTTTTGAGTGACCCATTTGAAGTTGTTGTGCAAGTGGAAAGCTAATACTTCTTTAAAATTCTTTACAATATGTGAATCCTAAGTTCCTGGTAACCTTAATAGTTGGATTTTAACTATGTGGATCATAACAAAGACTGTGATCAGTGGTGGGACTTCAGTGAATCAGCTTTAAAAGGTGAGTGGTCTCTGAAGAGGCTCAGAGATGATCAGAGAAAGTATTGTGAATGTTTAAATAAGATGTGAATAGAATAGAATATTTCTGTTAGAAGTGACCCCCTACAATGGTCATCTAGTCCAACTTCCTGACCACTTCAAGGCTGACCAAAAGTTAAAGCATGTTATTAAGGGCATTGTCCAAATGCCTCTTCAACACCAACAGGCTTGGGGTATTGACCACTCTCTAGGAAGCCTGTTCCAGTGTTTGACCAACCCCTCAAGAAAGAAATACTTCCTTATGTGCAGTCTTAATCTCCCCTGACGCACCTTTGAAACATTCCCACACATCCTGTCACTGGATACCAGGGAAAAGAACTCAGCACCTCCCTCTCTACTTCCTCTCCTTAGGAAGCTAGCAATGAGGTTGCCCCTCAGCCTCCTTCTCTCCAAACTAGACAATCCCAGAGTCCTTAGCCACTCCTCATAGGACATGCCTTCCAGCCCTTTTACCACCTTTGTCACCCTGGATGTATTCAAGGACCTTAACATCCTTAAATTGTGGGGCCCAGAACTGCACACAGTACTCGAGGTGAGGCTGCACCAATGCTAAATAGAGTGAGCTAGTCACCTCTTTTCACCAGTTGGTTATACTGTGTTTGATGCACCCCAGGATGCAGTTTGCCCTCTTGGCTGCCAGGGCATACTGCTTGCTCATATTGAGCCTGCTGTCAACCAGCACCCCCAGATCCCTCTCTTCAGGGCTGCTCTTCAGCCAGTCCTCTCCCAGTTTATACTTGTGTCCGGTGTTACTCTGTCCCAGATGCAGAAATGGGTATTTGGATTTGTTAAATTTCATGCCATTAATGATTGCCTAATGCTCCAGTATATCTAGATCTCTCTGCAAGGCCTCTTGTTAACAGCACCTCCCAATTTGGTATCATCAGCAAACTTGCTAATGGTGCATTCAACTCCTGCCTCCAGATCACTGATAAATATGACCAGAACTGGCCCTAGGATTGAGACCTGGGGAACGCTGCTGGTGACTAGTCACCAGCCAGATGTAGCTGCCTTGTAAACTGGAATAACCTTGGCTAGTTTCCAGTTGGGGGGACCTTCCCAGACTCCCAAGAGCTTTGGTAGATGATTGAGAGGGGTTCTGCTGTAACATCCACTACCTCCTAAAGTGCTCTGGGATGAATTCCATCAGGCCTCATGGACTTGTGAACATTCAGCTGATACAAATGGTCTCTTACAATTTCAGTGTCCACAAATGGAAAGTCACTACTCCTGCAGTTGTGGTCCTCTGACTCAGAGGAACCAGGCAGCCCAAGGTCTATCAGTATTATAAAAGCCTGATGCAAAAAAAGGCATTGAATGCCTCTATTTTTTCTTCATTCCCATTTGTCAGGTGGCCATCTTCAACAAGTATTGTTCAATATGTTCTGGACAGAGCCTTGGGCAACATGGTCTAGTGTGAGGCATCCCTGCCCATGGGGGTGGGGGGGGTGGGGGTGTGGAACTAGATGATCTTAAGGTCCTTTCCAACCCTAAGCATTCTATGAGTAGCATAGCCTTTCTTCTTCTCTGACACAACTCTGTCCGGTTTCACCTCTAGTTCAGTTTGGCCTTTGATTTATTCTCCCTGCATACATGAACCACAGCTCTGTAATCTTCCTGAGAAGACTGACTTCGCTTCCAGAGGTCATACCATTTCTTTTTTCTAAGTTCCATGAGGAGTTCCCTGTTCAGCTACCCTGGTCTTCTGCTCAGCTTGCTTGACTTTTGATGCAATGGGATTGCCTGCTCCTGTGTTTTTAAAAGGTGGTTCTTAAAAACTGACCAGCACTTATGGATCCCTAAACCCTCAAAAGCAGATTCCCAGGGGACACTGCTAAGTAGCTCCCTGAAGAGCTTCAAGTTTGCTATCTTAAAATCCAGGGTAGCAACTATGCTGTCCTTTTTTCTCATTACACTGAAAATTTTAAACTTGACCATTTTGTGTTCACTGTGGCCAAGACAGCCACCTGCCATCACATCTCCCATGAGTTCTCCTGTATTCACAAAGAACAAGTCTAGGAGAGCATCTTTCCTAGTTCACTCCCTGAGTTCTTGTGACAAAAAGTTCTCTTCTACAAACTTCAGTGATTGCCCAAACTTGCCCATCAGAGCAGTATGGTATTCCCAGCTGATGTATGGGAATTTGAAAACTTCCATAGGGACAAAGGCTACTGATCTAGTTTATTTTTCCTAAATTGCCTGTAGCACAACTCATTAGTGCTGCCATCCTGGCTGGGAGATTGATAGTAGACACCCACTGTGATGTCTCCTTTGTTTTCCATCCCTCTAATCCTCACCCACAGGCTCTCAACCACATCATCCCTAACTGTAAGGGCTATGCAGTCAAACCTCTCTCTCTTATATACAGTGCAACAACCTCCACCTCTCCTGCCCTGCTATCCCTCCTAAACAGCCTTTTGGCCCTCTGTCCCAGCACTCCAGTTGTCAGACTCATTTCACCACATCTCCCTAATACCAATGGCATCATAACTCTAGGAACAGATTAAGGCTTCTAGTTCATCCTGTTTGTTTCTCATACTGCTTGTGTTGGTGTACAAGCATTTCAAATGTGCTCTTAGGAGCAGCATAAATGTTCACACTAGCATTGCCATTCTCAGAGGATGCCATGCCAACCCGTGGTTTACCTTCAGCTCTCCTGATGTTATCCCTCCTCCCATTGTTTCTAATTTAAAGCCCTCTCAGTCAGTCTTGCCAGCTTATAAGCAAAGTGGTGTTTCCCCCATTGGGACAGGTGGATCCCCTCAGGACCCAGTATACCTTGTGTTTAGAAGACTCTTTCATGGTCATAAACCCCAAAGTTTTGGCAGAGGCACTAGTCCTGGAGACAGGTATTGATGTCTTCAGCTCATCAGTTTCTTCTGAAGTTTCTTCCCATTAATGGGAGGATTGAGGAAAATGCTACCTGTGCTCTTGAACTTTTTAGCATTCTTTCCAGGGCCCTTAAATATTTTGATTGATTTTAGACTTTTTGTTGCAGTATCATTAGTACCCACATGAAAGAGCAGGAGTAGGTAATAGTCTAAAGGCTGTACTAAGTTTGTCAGTCATCCCTGATTCAGACCCTAGGGAGGCAGGAAACTTCTCTGAAAAAAGATGGTGTGGTCTGCAAATGGGTGCTTCTGTTCCCTCAGGAGGGAATCACTGATGACCATAACTTGCCATTGTTTCTTCTCAACACTAGTCTTAATGCAGTTATTTTTGCAAGAGATTGGTTGACCTGACTTTGGCGAGACTACTTGCATAGCTTCTTCCACTTCTATCTTATCATGTACTTTGTCTACCATACCCAGGACCTCATACCTATTCTGTAAACATACCTGAGAGGGTAAGGGTTTCTCTTATAGCTCTGTGCAGAGTATTGTAGGATAACTAGAAAGTGTAGAAACAGAAACTGTAAGATTTAGATGTCAGTGATGTGTGCAATCACCTGGACAGAAGCTTGTTTGTTTACTACCCAAGTCACTGAGCAAGTGATGCTATTCCATGGTAAAAAAACAAGAAGTGTTTTTGAAATTGCATTTTTAAGAAGGCTAAGTTACTGTCAGTGTAATGCATGTTATAATTGCTCACATTATAAAAGATAAATCAGTTAAGAGTCACAGGAAAGAGAAGTGTTTGCAAGATTTGTAGTAGATAAAACTTCTTCCATACTTAGTGCCATCTACCACTAGGAATCAGTAGGATAAACCAATTTGTACAGAGAACTGGTCCTGGGATTTTCATGGCTGGTCAGAATGACTGTTACTGAAAAACGATGGAGGTAGTGTTGATGGTGTTCTCTGTAGAGACCTTATTTTCTATGAAGTTACCTGCTTTGCAGATATGTTTGGCATTATGCAGCTGGATGGCCGCATGCAAAGAGTTGTGGTCAATGGCTCAATGTCCGGCTGGAGACCAGTAACGAGTGGTGTCCCTCAGGGATCAGTGCTGGGACCAGTCTTGTTCAAGGTCTTTGTCGGTGACATGGACAGTGGGATTGAGTGTGCCCTCAGCACGTTTGCCGATGACACCAAGCTGTGTGGTTCAGTTGATACGCTGGAGGGAAGGAATGCCATCCAGAGGGACCTCGACACGCTTGTAAGGTGGGCTGATGCCAACCTTATGAAGTTTAACCATGCCAAGTGCAAGGTCCTACACTTGGGTCAGAGCAATCCCAGGCACAGCTACAGGTTGGGCAGAGAAGAGATTCAGAGCAGCCCTGTGGAGAAGGACTTGGGGGTGTTGGTCGATGAGAAAATGAACATGAGCAGGCAGTGTCTGCTCGCAGCCCAGAAAGCCAACCGTATCCAGGGCTGCCTCAAAAGGAGCATGACCAGCAGGTCGAAGGACATGATCCTGCCCCTCTACTCTGCTCTTGTGAGACCCCACTTGGAGTATTGTGGGCAGTTCTGGTGTCCTCAATATAAAAAAGAAATGGAACTGTTGGAACAAGTCCAGAGGAGGGCCACGAGGATGATCAGGGGACTGGAGCACCTCCCGTATGAAGACAGGCTGAGGAAGTTGGGGCTGTTCAGCCTGGAGAAGAGAAGGCTGCATGGAGACCTCATAGCATCCTTCCAGTGTCTGAAGGGGGCCTATAGGGATGCTGGGGAGGGACTCTTCGTTGGGGACTGTAGTGACAGGACAAGGGGTAATGGGTTAAAACATACACAGGGGAAGTTTAGATTGGATATAAGGAAGAAATTATTTCCTGTTAGGGTGGTGAGGCACTGGAATGGGTAGCCCAGGGAGGTTGTGAATGCTCCATCCCTGGTGGTGTTCAAGGCCATGTTGGACGAAGCCTTGGGTGATATGGTTTAGGGGGAGGTGTCCCTGCCCATGGCAGGGGGGTTGGAACTAGATGATCTTAAGGTCCTTTCCAACCTTAACTATTCTATGATTCTATTCTGTCTTTATAGCCATCAGTATTTCCTGTTCAGCAATGATACAATGACCTTCCCGAATCAGTGGAGAATCTGGTTTTATCTCAAATTTTACGTATTCCTGCCGTATAGAAGGAGTTTGGAGAAAGTTCTTTTACTGATACTACAGAAAGTCAGTTATTTTTTCATCAATTACTACATGGCCATAGATTTAGACTCAGTATCTGCCTACATATATCTCTGTTCTAAAAGAACATTCTGAAATTTGATTCAGTCCCAAAGGTCAGTGTATGATCCATACAAATGTATGATCCATAAAAATGTTTATTCTGTTATCAGCAAGTCCTGTAAGAGCTTTGTTCTCAGACATATAATGGCTCAAGCCTTCTCCCATAGGAAATATTTCAGAATGACTTCAACATTAATAGGCACAACTCTCTCTGTAATGGGTGATGTTTTGTCTGAAGTGTAAGTATCCAACAGAATATGGTACATGTTCAATGTGTACCTGTTCAAATCTGTTAGTGTTTGTGGTAGAATGGAAGTGTTGGAGAATGCTTTTTCTTTTTCAATTTCTTTTCACCTCAATATATAGGTATTTTAGTTTGTAAGCTCCTTTGTTGCCAGAGGCTTAGCCATCATTAGACATCTCAGAAATATGTGAAGTTATTGCCAGAACATGTACTCTTAAAATGCAGCTTATAGGCCTTACTGTCAACACCTTTCAGGAATTTCCTTCAGGAGGAAGTTACTTTCAAATACCTGCCTAGAAGAGGAAAACTATTGTTTTTTCATTTACTGGATTCCAAGTATGTTTGATTGAATGCACTGCAATCCTTCTGACTTCCACAAGTCTACCCAAAGATAAAAAAACCACCTTATCTGTTGGTGCAGTGGGATTTTTCTTTTTTTTCAGCATGAGAAATACTAAATGAATATAACAGTCTTGTCATATTTACTTAAAAGTTTAGGACAAGGGAGAATCAAATCTATGTCCTATTTGAAGTGTAACTGAAAAATGGTAAATGGTCCATTGTTGCAACTTCAGAAATATTCATTTAAGAGAGAATTCAAGAGTAAGATGTCAGTAAGATCTCTGAAAATTTTGAACTGCCTCTAATATTTGTAGAAATAAAAATGCAGCTTGTATTTTCAGTAAGTAGTAGTCATTGCCTTTAAATTAGTAGCTAGCAGTTTCTGCTATACATTACACTGAGATAGTCTCATAAATTATTGTCAAAAGAGACAGTAATTAGAAGTGTGTGTGTGGAGGGGGCATGAGAAGAATAGGCATGTCTGGTGGAAGGCAAGTGAGAGATCTTCCTAGGGTGTAGCCGTGTCTTCAGTACTAATGATTGACTGTGGTGTGTAATTTGAGGGGAAAAATGGAGTAGTGAAAATGTCTTGAGAATGAGGATGAGTCAAAACAGGGCTTCCCAACATTGTGGATTTTATTGGCATAATATGGAGTTGTTGCTGATGGTCAAAAAATGGCAATATATGCTCATTTTATATGTTGCTCTACATACAGAGTTTATAGGACTTCTTACAGAATATACCAGGGAGAGAAAATAAGTATAGCGGTCTGTGCAAAGAAGTCATCAGTAAAGGCACATCTTTCATGTGAATTGAAGCTTTGCTAGAGGTATCCATTCTTATTTTCATCTACAAGTTAGTACATTGCTTAATGATTCTTGATCTTTCTGAAAATATGATAGAAAATTAAGCTTCAAAATAAAGCTACTTTCTTGTTTAGCTGTGTATCTTGAATGAAGCACATGGGGACTTATATTCCAATTAGTTTTTGAGTGTTGTTAGAAGTATCGACCTATGATGACCTAAACCAGAATGACTAATAATAATCTCAGTCACTGCTTTCTGAAGATCAGTATTCCCCAGTGGATGAATGGGATCAGATAAATGTTTTCTTTATTTAACAAGAAGAGGCTGGCCTTATTGGTCCAGCCAATAGGCTTTTTTTTTTTTTTTCCTCTCACAACAATGTTTCTTTTTAAGCCAGAAGTTATAGCTTAAAATTATAATTGGGACAGGTTGAAAAGCATTTCTTTTTTTAGAAGCTTTTTCTGGGCTAACAGTTATGGGGAGCTGGTTTAATTTGAGGAACAAAAAAATTTCATGTGAATAACTGGAGAATGTTTTAAAAATTTCTCTCGATATACACAAAGCCTGAAATGGATTAATGTACAAGTAAAAATTCCTACATTTAAAAATAAAAAAAGAGGGAAGATAAGGCAGGGAATGATAGAAAAGTGGTTTAGAGACAATTAGTGTTTTTTAGATAGCAATGAGTGGAGGAGGTTGGAATGAGCTTGCTTAAAATAAAATAAAGAAAAAAAAGTTGTGTGGCTGAAATGGTTAATGCCTATATACTGATCATTAAGTCGTTATCATTGAATCTTTATTAATAATCTTTTTGAGATTTCCTTTTTCTGTAATAAACTTGCTTTCATTGACTGTTTTCTTATAGTTGATACTCTGAACCTGCAGGTACTTCTTTTATTTATTCTTTTTTGGTGGTTGGGTTTTTGTTCCATTTTCTTTGAAATGATCCCTTCTCTACCTTCAGTGAATGGCTAGAATTCCTAGGAAATACACTGCAACTATCTGGATTACATCTTGATCTAGGAATGATGTGCTTCCTACCAATCTCACTTAGACCTTTTGTGA
Organism: Pezoporus wallicus; assembly: GCF_028554395.1. Taxonomy (NCBI): domain Eukaryota; kingdom Metazoa; phylum Chordata; class Aves; order Psittaciformes; family Psittacidae; genus Pezoporus; species Pezoporus wallicus. The sequence goes on from NW_026640762.1 coordinate 37,104, forward strand.
ACACAGATATATGTACATATACATATTAAAATTATGTAGGTTATATTTAGTGTGTTTATATATAAACATGAAACAACATAACTGTTCAGTTTTTCTGAATTATTATTCTAGGACCAAGACAACATTTAATCCAACAATCTCAGCCTCAACCTTATTCATCACCTAGAGATGTTCCCCCAGACATATTGTTAGATTCTCCAGAAAGAAAGCAAAAGAAACAAAAGAAAATGAAGTTAGGCAAGGATGAAAAAGACCAGACTGAAAAAGCTGCAATGTATGATATTATTAGTTCTCCTTCCAAGGACTCCACTAAGCTTACATTAAGACTCTCTCGTGTAAGATCTTCGGATATGGACCAACAGGATGATATGCTTTCTGGTTTGGAAAACAGCTGTGTGTCAGAGGGTGATATTCCTTTTAATGTGCAGTACCCAGGACAGACTTCTAAAACACCCGTTACTCCACAGGATATTAACCGCCCACTAAATGATGCTCAGTGTTTGCCACAGCATGAACAGACAGCATTCCTTCAGGCGCAACAAGTGCCTGTTTTACAACAGAACGCTTCAGTTGCTGCAAACCAACCTCAAACTCCTGTGGTACAGACACAGCAACATGTTTCTCAACAAGGAACTGTAACGTCATATGATGAAGTAGAGTTGGATGCATTGGCTGAAATTGAGCGAATAGAACGCGAATCAGCTATTGAAAGGGAGCGATTTTCAAAAGAAGTACAAGATAAAGGTAAAAGGATTGTGTGTGTGTATACACTATATATATTTTATAAATATATATATGCATATAATCCCCATAGATATAAAAAAACCTTCCTGGCATTGTCACATAGTTCAGTTTTGTTTACTCAGTGTAGGTGGTTCTGTGCCATTCATCTCCATTCCCCTCCAACAGTGAACTGTAATCTCTCTTGCATGCATTTTTTTTTTTGTTATTTTTTAAATATCTGGTATTCTTTATTTGGGATCTTAATGGCTGGAAAGTGAAGTTCTGCTTCAAAATTCTTTTTAAGCTACATTTTTTTGAACCATGAGACTGAATGAAGTACAATTGACATTATAGTTTCTAAAATCCTAGCAGTACCATAAGTAAAAATTTGTAATACATTTTGGTAGTTGAATTATTAATTAATTCTATGCTGCATAATTTAAGAAAATACAGGAAAACACTTTTATACCATTTCTATTCATAACCCAATTTGAATCCAATATGAAGGAGGTGTTAGACTCAAATCACATCTGTTTTTTTAAAGGCATTGTAATGATTACATAATATATTCTACTATATTGTCTTCATTGTTTGTTCAACTGGATATTCATTATTATGTAGGCATGACAGGCTTTAGAGAACTAACATATACCCATATGGGCTAGCACAGAACCAAATGAGCCTCTGAAGTATTTGTTCTTCACTTCAGTAGCTGTAGTGGTTGTCTAAACTGATTTTCATTGAATTTATCTTCTTTGATTTTCTTTCTCTGTTTTTTATCCTATTATTTTTCTAGTCTTTCTTTTTTCTTCAGAAATATTGAAAGTGGATACAAAACCCACATGTAAATTTTGAAGATGAGATATGGTTTATAAAGTAGATAGTGATAGGTTAACATAAGTATTTTTCAGAAGCTTACTCTGCACTGTTTAACTTAAGAGAAAAAAAAAAGTATAATGCTAATTTATTAGATCATTCTCCAAGAAAAATCTTGTAGAATGAAAAGCAGCACATATTTGGAAGTTCATAGGTGAAAATAGTTGATGTTGGACATACTTGTGCAGAGGCAACTGAATTTACATACAGTTTGGGTCTTTAACCAGCAGAGAGCACAAGTTCAAGCATTTTTATTGCACACACACCCCCCCCTTAAAGATGCCTGGAGGGAATGTGTGTGAGAGAGTGAGTTTGTTTTGTTTGTGTGTAAATATTCTTGTTGCAATTACTAAAAGGATTACTTTTTTAGATATTTCTTATTTCGTAACTAAATCAAGTTTTGTTAGAAGACACTGTGAATATACTGGGAAAATGGGTGCTCATCTCAAAAGAGATCTCTACTGCCTTTAATTTTGATTTAATGAAGTGGTGGAATTTGTTACTTTGCTTACATCTCTTCTAATTTAAAATTTATTTATGGAGAGCTTGTGGTTTGTCTCCTCCTGCTTAAAATGCTACTTTTACATCCCCACACTTTGAGTAGATTCTCCAGCATATTTTAGTTGCAAAGCATCTCAAAAAATGCAATGTATTTTTGATGGTGCACAGCAGTCTTCAAACAGTTAGACTAAAACACTCATTCTCTTTTGTTCTGGAGATGTTGAATATTAGTTGTGAAGTTTGTTTGCCATAGTTACATAGCCAAGGGCAGACTCCGATTTGTTTCCTTTGGGGAAAGGAGTGATTTTTATGGAATGTGATCTCTCCCCTTCACTACTGCTCAATAACCATCTTACCAAATAAGGATTCTAACCTTATGCTTCCCTTCTGCCTGCATCCTCTGCCAGGTCTCAGTTCTTCCTGAGTTCCTCCAATTGCTATGGATCAGGTGCAAGAATTGCTGCCTTATATTGGGACAAATGATCACCATTTATTCACTGGTGATAAGTTGCCCCTATGCTAGACAGCAGCTCTTCTCACTTTGGCTGCTGAGCTTTCAGCCATGAATGAATAGTATTGAGTAGAAGGATTTTTAGTAGTTTTGAGACATGTTTCCTGAAAAGTTGTTACCTTGGAGAAATAGGATTCTTATTTTTTGGTAATGCTTTTGCTGTTGCTTGTAAGTTTCTACTGTGTCTACAATTTGATATACTCCAGGATTGTTCTAGTTATAGCAATTTGGTTTGGTGGAAGCTTCCTCTATTATTCCTATGGGAATATGTCTGTTAGAAATATATCCAGTAACTCCTAAATTTGTCATTATTTTTTGTGAAGTTGCTTACTGTATTTATGCAAAAGCCTGGCATTTATGCATTTTAGTATGTACACTGTAACTTCAGTTCACATTATGTCAAGAAAATAGCATGACTGTAGCCTGTACTCAGTCTAATTAGAACAGAAATGTATAGTGCTAGCTGATACTGTACATAGCAAGCATCCATCTAGAGACCTTACTCTAGATGCTAGCGCATGCCAAAATCTAGGAAAACCTTTGCTGCTTTTGTAGGCTTGGGAATACATATTACAGTCACACTACACTTTCTGTGTAGGCATGCATTGTTGTCTTCCATAAATTATTTTGAGTAGAATTGTATTCACAAGTTCTGATAGAAGTGGCCACTTCTATCCTTTTTTGTTGTGTTTTTTTTTTTGTTTGTTTTTTGTTTGTTTTGTTTTGGGTTTTGTTTGTTTGGGGTTTTTTTTGTTTTTTTTTTTTTATAGACATAAAATCTCCAAAGTACTATGCTTCATCAGAGGTTTTCAGATGCTTTTTTTTTAACAGTAAGGCTTTTGTTAGGTATGACATGTGACATGTTCTTTCTGAGGGAAACCATTAATGGGAACCATTAGTGTGGTGAAACTTGTTTATTCTAAAGGAGAGGCAGAAATGTTTTTTGGGGATGTTCTTATACAACTACTGCACTTGTCTATGGCAATGCTGAGGTTTTTTGCTTTTTTGGAGTTTTTTTGTTCAACATTTAGGTTCTTTTAGAATGTTTGGTACATGTGGGACATGTAGATTAGAATCCTTTGGAAATTATAGTACTTTCAGTAATTCCTAATTCTAATTAAAATGTTAAAATATTTAGCTTCCACCAAACAAAGTTTCTCAAAGTAGGAGGCAGTCTCCATTTCAGAGGTAGAACACAGGGTTTTGCAAAAGTGCTACCTTCTTTGAAAAGCAGCATATCTTTCTGGAACCTGATTGTCACACTTTTGCTTTCTGAAAAAGGAATTCTTAGTGCAAAAATTACTAATGCAAAATCTGGCAGATTTGACCTAATGTTTATCAGATATGCATAAGGAGAGATTTATATAGCAAAGAACTTTTGCCTCCATATCTGAGCTCTTTTCAGAGCTCTGTTTTTATAATTCTGTCCTTTGGTCTATTTGGATCTTGGATTAAGTGTATTATATGGTGTTTTCATCATGATAGAGAGGTAAAAAATTGGAAAAAGCTGTTTTCGTCCTTGTCCTCTGTGTGGAAGGACAAGAGTCAATCTATTCCTACTTTTTCCATCAAGGAAGTCTCTCTGTATTGATTAATTTTGCAATTAATTTGTCTGTATCTGTTAATGAAAGGAATAATTGGAGATTTTGGAGATCAAGGCGCTTGGCATCAAAAGTTACATTCTAATGCATCTATTATGTTTAAAAGCTTCAGAACAAACAAATAAGTCCATGGAACATGACAGGCCTCAGGTTTTCATTTCCCATTACCTCCCTCATGATGGCCTCTATATCCTCATCAAATACAAGTTATCAGTCAATAATAGATCACATCTTCTCTTTTGAAAGGATGTGTAATATATAACAGGTAGATCAAGCTATTGTTTATCAAGACTCAGATTATTTGAGTTGAAAAAAAGTGATTCAGAAGGTTTAATACAGAAAGGAATTATCTTTTCCCACAACAGTTGAGAACAAGTGAATTATCCTCTGCTTAGGTACATCAGGATACCTTTGTAAAGAATTAGAAATAATGAAGCTTCACGCACGCTTTCTTCTAATCACTGTCAGTAGTCACATTTCCCGTATTACCTGGTGCTCTTGAATGCTTTTGAAACAAGCAGAGGTCCATATTCTGAACCTATTTTTTTCACTTAACTGGGGCTGTGCTTAGTTCACATTCTGAATTTGACTACTCTGAGAAAGTACAGGAAATCCTGTGGAGTTTTAGAAAATTATGGCACAGGAATTTTTGCTCTTATCAGAAATATTTTCTTCCTTGGGGTGGGGTGGGGTGTGGGGAGTGTTGATGGAGAAATTGCATGTTGGTAACCTCAGTTCTTTTCATTAACTCCTGCTTTGCCACTGTTCAGATACAAATGGGTTATTTTTGTTTGTAGTCAAGTAGTTCAAAGCTAGTCAGTCATTTTCAGTCTAAACCTTTCTCAGAACATTACATTAAGTTCTTGTTTGTCAAGATTTAGATGTACTGAATTAATTTTCAGGTTCAAGGTTTCTACCTCAAGATATGTCATGCTTTCCTAAAAACCCCAAATACTACAAATAAAAAATATTAAAGATACTAATATTAAAAGGAGCATTGAGTCTTTTAGAATGGGGAAAAGGAAATATAACCTTGAAAATTACTTGAAAAAACAGAAAGCAACCCATCTTTTTTTCAGAGACTCTTTTTCACATTGCTTTAGTTTTTTATTTTGTTCAGATTTGCTCAATTTTAATTTGAGCTTTTCCATACATAGTAGATTTTAGGCTACTTTAAAGACACTTATATAATGCAGCTGTGTTAACAGACTGAGTTCTACTTTTACTTGTAAAAGGCACTGTTCTCTAGAGTTTGCGAGAAGAGTCAGGAATTCATTAATCAGTAACTGTTTTACTATTAGGCAATTTTTTTTAGTTTTCTTGTTTTGGTTTGGTGGTGGTGTGGTTTTTTGTTTGTTTGTTTGCTTTAACTTAAAAGCATTAGAAGCTTTTTTTTTTTTTTAAATGAGACAAACCTAGTAATTTCTGTGGTGTTTTTTTCCCCACTGTATAGTTTACCTCTGAGGATACATTTTACCCACTTTGGAATCTTACTGTAGGTTCTTTGAATTAGGAAGAAGTGAAGCTGTAATAACTATTTCCGATAATTGTATCAGTTAGGGGGCATTTGGATGTCTGCTGTGGGCCCTTCTTTTTTTATTTAACTCCAAGCCCATAGTGGCAGACACACACATCCCAAGAGTGTTAATCTGCTGGAGCAAAACTTGAAACTACAGTTATAGGTAAGTAAACTTTTTCTCTTAAAAGATAAGTTCTTATCCAGCTCTTCTCCCTTTCTCCCCATTACCAGTCTCCCCATGAAAATCCCCCAAAGAGGAGACTAACAGAAGAACACTATTAAAAATTGTTTGTTTACATCTAGTTTTATGTAGACCATGAATGAAATGACAGAATGTGTAATTATACCCAGTATATTACCATTCATTTAAAAAAAAAAGATGTTTAATTTACTTAAAAATGGAGATACGAATGTAAGTGTAGTCATTTGTATAGCAATCTTGCAGAAGATTACAGTCACTAATACCAGAAGATGAAACGAGACAGTGTAAAATATAAATGATTGTGGCTCTATGTAGTAGGACAATGAGATAATCAGGTATGGTGTATTTTGTGTATACAAACATTCATTTGGTCTGCATTTTGTAATGTTTTGTAATGGTGTAATGGATGAAACTGGTACCTCATATAGCTTTCCCAAGAAAAAGCAGGTTTGCAATGTCCAGTCCTATAGATGAGAGGTTTTTTTTGTCTTGTGTTCACATGTGTTTTAAGAAAATTAAGGGGAAGAAATTCTTCTTCTATCTAGAGAAATTCCAATGAAGTGTTGCAATGTTTTCATCTATCTAGGAAAAAGTACTTTATATTTTCTTAAAGAATGAAATATTGAGTGAAAACACTCAGGAGTCCGTATTGGGACCAGTGCTCTTTAATATCATAATTAATGACATAGTGGGACTGTGTGCATCATCAGCAAGTCTGCAGATGACACGAAGATGAGTGGTGCAGTTGACACACCCAGGGGATGGGATGCCATCCAGAGGGACTTGGACAAGCTTGAGAAGTGGGACCATGTGAACCTCATGAGGATCAGTGGGGCCAAGTGCAGGGTCCTGCATCTGGATCAGTGCAACCCCTGGTATCAATACAGCCTGGGGGATGAAGGGATTGAGAGTACCCCAGAGGAGAAGGACTTGGGGATACTGGTGCATGAAAGACTGGACATGAGCTGGCAATGTGTGTTTGCAACCCAGAAGGCCTATCGTATCTTGGGCTGCATCCAAAGGAGCATGGCCAGCAAGTCAAGGGAGGTGATTCTGCCCCTCTACTGCACTCTGGTGAGACCCCACCTGGAGTACTGCATCCAGTTCTGGAGTCCTCAGTACAGGAAAGATGGACCTGTTGAAGAGGATCCAGAGGAGGGCCACAAAAATGATCAGAGGGATGTAACACCTCTCCTATGAGGAAAGGCTGAGAGAGTTGGGGTTGCTCAGCCTGGAGAAGGTTTGAGGAGACCTTATTGCGTCCTTTCAGTTTGGAAAAGGGGCCTGTAAGAAGGATGGGGAGAGAATTCTTAGCAGGCCCTGTTGCAATAGGATGAGGGGAGATGGTTTTAAGCTAAAAAAGGGGACATTCAGGCTGGATGTGAGGAAGAAATTTTTTACAGTGAGGGCGGTGAAATACTGGCACAGGTTGCCCAGAGAGGTGGTAGATGTGCCATCCCTGGAGACATTCAAGGCCAGGCTGGATGTGGTTCTGGACAACCTGATCTAGTTGAAGATATCCCTGCTCATTGCAGGGGGGGATTGGACTAGATGAGTTTGAAGGTCCCTTCCAACCCAAACTGACTCTATTTTATGATCTTTGACAAAACGTCCACAGATGTCAACATAATGTCCATTTAGTTCATTTAGTCCATGTCTCTGGACTCCATCTGTTATGGTGGTCATTCAGGGCAGGAGAGGTGGTATGTTGTGCGGAGTTACTGGGCACCAGAGCCAGCTCAGGTCAGGTTACTGGTGCACTTGCATTGCTTCTTGTAAGGCTTGTCCTCCATTAGTTCAGGTGGTTCCTGCTGAACTAATTCTCATAACTTACAACTCAAATCACAGGTTGCAACAATTGAAAGGTATTTCCATTACAATCTCCACCCTCTTTGGATCAGACCATAGGGTTTAACACTGAAATGAACTCCTCCCCTTGCCCCTGCTTTGGCTTGGACTTACCCACAGACTACAGTTCCTTAGGGGTGTACATGCTCCTAGCAGAGCCTTATCTATGAGCCACAGATGCTTCAGGGTGTCCTTCTGCCATGTGGACTCATTCACAGGTGTCATGGTTTAAGCCCAGGTGGCAACCCAGAGCCACACAGCCACTCGCTCACTCCCCCCCTTCCTCCAGGGATGGGGAGGAGAATCGAAAGAACGTAACTCCCATGGGTTGAGATAAGAACAGTCCAGTAACTAAAGTATAACACAAACCCACTACTGCTACCACCAATAATAATAATTCATCTGTGAGTGAGGGGAGGAAGGGGGGGATGTCTCCTTCACAGGTTGACCACCCGAGGAGGGGAAAAGAGATGTGTAATTGCTAAACACTTCTATTATATTCCTCCCAAAGTATAGAGGTGGTGACCACACTGGGAATGCAAGCCAGATCAGTTTCATGATCAATGAGTCTATTGTATTACAAGTCATTACCATAAAGTACAGTGAAACAAGAACATGTTTCACAGTCCCTTCAACTTGTGTTCACACTGGAGTTCCAGCCTGTCTAGTACAACAGCACAGAAACAGCAGTGATTCCCTGGCCATCTGCTAGCCCAGACACATGGCCACTGCTGTTATCAAAATGTTCCCAGGCACAGCAGTCTAAGATGATAAGCACTGCAGCAAACAGCAAAAACAAAAAGCAGCCATTAATGAGCACTAGACTCTGATTTACAATAAGGCAAGCAAGCCCTATGGCAATCACAGGAGCCTGTCAATTAACAGTTAAACAGCAATAACAGCTGTAAATTCAATTGTCACATTCCAATCAAACCTGTCATTATCTTGAACCTTTTGAGCCCCATGTTGGACAACAGAAAGGACTGTTGTGATGAAATTCCAGCCAGCAACTTAAGCCCCACACAGTTGCTCAGTCACTCCCCCCTAGTGGGATTGGAGAGGAAATTGGAAGGATAAAAGTGAGAAAACTCATGGGTTGAGAAAAAGACATTTTAATAGATAAAGCAGAAGCCACACACACAAGCAAAGCAACATGAGGAATTCACTCACCACTTCCCATCACAGGCAGGTGTTCAGTTATCTCCAGGAAAGCAAGGCTCCATCACATGTAATGGATCAACTGCTCTACCCCTGTCCATCAGTTCTGTAGCCCCATCCTAGAAGGCGACCAAATTGGTCAGGCAGGATTTCCCCTTAGTGTAGCCATGCTGGCTGTCACCAACCACCTTGTTGTGTTCCTAAGGTCTTCATTCTCACAGTCCCCGTGTCTGCCTTCCGAGACTTGGGTGGTGTGGTCAAAGCATTTGCCAGTGAAGACTGAGGGAAAGAAGTCATTAAGAACCTCAGCCTTCTCCAAATCCAGGGTCACCAGTTCTCATGATAGCTTCCAGAGAGGGCCCCTGTTGTCTCTAGTCTGTTTTTTATTCGCAATGTACCTATAGAATCCATTCCTGTTATCTTTCACATCCCTAGCCAAGTTTAATTCTAACTGGGCCTTAGCTTTCCTAACCAGTTCCCTAGCTTCCCGGACAACATCCCTGTATTCTTCCCAGGCAGCCTGTCCTTGCTTCCACCATTTATAAGCCTCTTTTTTCCCTCTAAGTTTCCTCAGGAGCTCCTTATCCATCCAAGGAGGTCTTCTGGCTCTCCTGCCGCATTTCCTTCCAGTTGGGATGCAACACTCCTGAGCTTGTAGCATGTGATCCCTGAATATCAACCAACAATCCTGTGCCCCCCTGCTCTCTAGGGCTATATCCCATAGAACCTTACTAAGCAGGTTTCCTGAAGAAGGAAGTTGTCTTCCACACAATCGAGAAACCTCCTGGATTGCTTGTGCCAGGCTGGACTGTCCCTCCAACAGATATCAGGTTGGTTGAAGGACATGAGGACCATAAGGACAAGGGACTGCGAGCATGAGGCTGTTCCTATTTGTCTACAGAGCAGTTAATCCACAGAGTCCTCTTGATCAGGCGGTCTGTAACATATTCCCACAGTAATGTCTCCCATCACTGTTCTCCCTTTAACCCTGACCCACAAACATTGTGTTGACTGCTTACCTGTCCCCAGACAGAGTTCCATACTCTCCAGCCTATCCCTAACATAAATAGCAACTCCCCCTCCCCATCTGCCGGGCCTCTCTTTTCTAAAGAGCCTGTAACCTTCCATTCCAACACTCCAGTCATAGGAGCCATCCCACCATGTTTCTGTGATGCCTATTATATCATAACCCCATAGACATGCACACATCTCTAATTCCATTTGTTTGTTCCCCATACTACAGGCGTTTGTATAGAGGCATCTGAGCTGAGCTCCAAATGAACCCATCTCATTGGCCGGAGCGGCTGGAATATCTCTACATTGCTCCGAGCATTTATTGTAGGTGCTGGCAGCTGACTGGGAGTGCTGGGATGGAATGATGCTCCCCTCCCCCAACACATCTAGTTTAAAGCCTCCTTGACCAGTCTGGCAAGCCTCCTACCAAAACCGCTCTTCCCCTTCATTGTCAGACCAGCTCCACCAGTCTCCAGTAGACCTGACTTCCCAAATTGAGTCCTATGTTCTAGATACCCAAACCCCTGACTATGACACCACCCTTTTAACCATTTATTAACCTGCCAAATCTGCCTAGCCTTTTTAAGGTCCTCCCCTTTATCCTGGAGAATTGATGAAAAGACTATCTGAGCTCCAGAGCCCCTAACCACCTCTCCCAGGGTTCTGTAGTCTTTTATGTTCTCCGGGCTACTGCTGTCTATATCACTAGCACCCACATGGATGACTGGAAGTGGGTAATAGTCAGTGGGACTTACTAGACCAGGCAGCCTGTCTGCAGCATCCCTTGATCCGAGCCCCTGGTAGGCAACACACCTCCCTTGAGACTGGGTCAGGCCGACGGATGGGTGTCTCTGTCTTTCAAAGTAGAGTCCCCTGTTACTATGACCCATCACACCAGTAGTGATCTTTACTGATGATCAGCTGGTTGTTCATGTTTCCTCGTTACCCCCCTGCAGAACTGCAAAGGGGTTCTGGGTGGGGATATCAGATTTAGGAGGAAGTTTAGATTGGATATAAGGAGGAAATTCTTTCCTGTTAGGGTGGTGAGGCACTGGAATGGGTTGCCCAGGGAGGTTGTGAATGCTCCATCCCTGGCAGTGTTCAAGGCCAGGTTGGACGAGGCCTTGGGTGATATGATTTAGCGTGAGGTGTCCCTGCCCATGGCAGGAGGGTTGGAACTAGATGATCTAAAGGTCCTTTCCAACCCTAACCATACTATGATACTATGACCTCTTCCTCCTTGTTTTGTTGTGTTTTTTGGTTACTAGTTCCCAGCTTCCTGGGTTAACAGCCTCCTTCTTTCCTCCATGAGCTACGATGGACGCTTGAGGCCCCTGCACATTTTAGACCTGGAGCAAGCAGTCCAGCTTCCTCTCAGCCTGACATCTTTTAGCCTATTGACAGTGTCCCACAGCTCAGCCACCTGCTGCAGGAGGATCTCCACCAGGGAGCACCAGGTGCAGCCCTGCCCATTGTGCACCCTCACCTCAGAAGACCAGTGCAGGCACTCTCTACACTCTGAGCTCTGCGCTGCAGCCTCCCCTCTCATCAGCTCTGTCTGAGTACCTACGTTGGCCACTGCTGGGGCAGCCATAGCAGAGCTCCCAGACCAGGCCCTGGTCATAAACGAGTTCTCACCGTCCTGCTCACCTGCCAGCACAAACTACATCACCACACTCCTGACCACTCACACTCCCTGGGGCAGGTATTTAACCAGTCAGGGTGATGCCATTCCTCCTGGCACTGCCCCCTGTGAGTCAGCTGCTCCCATCCGCTGAACTGCTGGCTCCTGGGCAAGTCCTGTTGAGGACTTGAGGCTCCCTTGGTGGCTCTTGCTGCTCTGAATTGAGACTCCTGGATGCTGAGCTTACCCCTGCTCAGGTGTTGAAGGCATCTTCTCTCGAGCTACTCACCTCAGCAGTCTTCCTTGTATACAGTTTATATTTATTGGTTCAGATTCTTGCAGTCTACACAACACGGTTGGGGGACAGGGAGCTTGGACAGCATTGGAGAGATCTGTGAAAAAAACCTATGAAATAAAAACAGTTGTCAGTAAACATAGATAAGCTTGTAATTGGCCTCTGGCTGACTTTGTCTCTGATGTTCAAAAACTGAAGGTTTGACAATAAGTAATAACTACTTAGGACTGGTATATTTGGCATCAACTTATTCATTGCTGATTTAAATAATGTAAATAAGTGGTATTTCAAATGAGTGGAGGCATGTCCCAGTAATCTCTGAAGAGTGTTAGAACTTTAAAATATAAACTCTTAATTGTTGTGTGTAAAAAAAGAAAGTTTGTACTGGAGTTATCAAAATGGTTCATCTAGAATTCAGCGTTAGAGTATCAGTCTTTTTTGCAGTTCTGAAGAGGAGTACATTCACGTTTATCCATCTTGGATATGAAGTCTCCAACTGAAACCCTTAGGAGGTGTAAATGGGGAAGTGGTAATTTTTCTGTTGTGTATTCAAGATCATTCAGAAATCTCTGGATTTTAAAGTCTACCAAACAGTATTAATAGAGTGGAGTCTTACGATTCTTCTAAAACAAAGCTCAGCAACTATGCCCATGTTTATTATTTAGACTTGTTGACTTTCTACAGGTATTTACAAAAGTCCCATTTCCATTTGCTAGGACAATCAGTTCTAGAAGTTTTAAGCTATCATCCTGTTAATAGTCATTTGTTGAAAGAGTTTAATCTGTTTAATTTGGGATCTAAGACAGTCATCGGCTTTGCAAGAAAGCAGTAGTATTGGAGACTCCAGCACTAGTGGTGTTCTGGTTGCTGCTTTGGAAAGATTTCAGATTAAATGGAAGAATGGAGATACTTCTTTAATACAACTCCCCTTGTCCAGCTGCTGGATGCTCAGCTTCCAAGTATATCTGTTTTCAGGATGGATGTTCTTCAAATCACAATTGGCTTGCAGTTTCAGCAGAAATATATTTGAAGATATCTGTGGTAATTCCAGTGCAATGTGGTTTTGCACAAAGGTTCTGCAGTAATTGATTTCTAAATCTGAAGGTACTCATTTTTTTGACACACAAATATTTCCAAAGATGAAGGCCACAACCAGTCTCCAGTAATACTGTTCATAACAGGACAGGTGAGACACAACTGCTTGGAAATCCAGCTAACCTTTTTTTCCATTTTGAACTTGTGGTTCTTTTAATATTTTGTTTCTTGCACTATAGTGACACATTTAATTTTACAGAACATCTTTCCTAGTTTTTAGAATAAGGTAGCTTATGATATTGTTTTAAGTACCAAGACACTGCCTTTTGGTGAGCATGTTGCAATGTAAAGAGAACATCCATAGAGATTGGCCCAGCCAAAAGATTGCATACATAGGAGAATAACTGGGATCAGACTGTACTCCAAACTGTTATAAATTTGTTCAAGGAAATGTAGGTACATTTTGGATGTTGGGGGGGGGGGGGGAAGGAGTGAATAGTGTTTCTAAAAATGAAAGAATCTGAGAAAAACAAACTTGGATACCTGTTCTCTAATATAGTCAATATAGTCAGGAAGCTCTTCTGTGGCTTACTACATCTTCCTTTTATTAAGAAAACTGTTACAAAGAGTGAAGGAAAAGTATCCTGATCACACTTTATTGGTCTCAAAAGCTTATGGGCCTACCTGTTCAGAACTTGTGGCAAGCTTTGAACCTAGGTCTGCAGGACTTGAAAGAAAAACATTAGTGTAATATTTTTGCAAAGTCCTGGATCATGATAATAAAAAAAAAAATACTATTTATGGAATAAAGTGGATGAAGTTTTGATACTGATGCCTTGAAGGTTATGAAGTATATTTAAATGAATATTGTAAAAGTTGCTAAGATCATCTGTTCATTAAGACCCTAAGGGGTCTTGTTACTCATGCCTTAACAAGGCAGATTTATGCAAATTTGTAAAAGAGAAGAACTGAAGACATCTGTTTAGAGGTTAATTACTCTTATTTTTTCTGATACTCTATTAATTCTCATATAGTTCAAAGTGAGTTCAAGATTTGATAAAAGCCCTCGAAGCCCAAAGCCCGATGGTGTTTTTCACCTTTCATATTTCTGCAGCTATGATGGCAACCTAAAAAGTTTTTCTGCTCATTCAGTGGAAATTTTCCATTATGCTCGATGAAGATAGTGGTAATATGTACTCATCCTACCTTTGATGTCATCATTCAACCTAATATTTTCATATCCTTGGGTTAGCTTTTTTGACCTAGATCCAGAAATCTTATAGAGGCATGTAATGATCAATTCTAGTTTTCAGGATCGCCATCAAGATGCACTGGAAATATATGAAAAATCTGTGAGAAAACTGTAACTGTCTGCAATTGCCTTACCATTTGGGAAAAGAAAACTTTGAAGGCATCCCTTTCTTCTCAGATGTCAACAGGTTGTGGTTATAACTTACTAAAAGATCAGCACCCACTTGTCAAGAGAAATGAAGAAGGTGCATCAAGAGAGCTCTGTATTTAGAGGGAATATGCCATGTCATGATGTAATCAATTATTTATGCATTCTCAACTTACAATTTCATGTTTTGGATGATGATGAAGGGCAGCATTTTGAGCCTGGTCAGTTATAGAAGTTCAAGAGAGAAAATTGGTCCTACCTGAATTGTTTTGGTTGTTTTATCTTGGAGCCCTCAGCATGAGGGTTCTGAAAGGTGAGTTTTGGTTGATCCAGCTACAGCAGTTTAAGGCATCACAGCTCCTGGCCATCTGCCTTGCTCCTGTAGTAGGGGTAGCAGAAGGAAACATTTGCTTGGCTCTTGGCTGACATATTCAGTCTAGTAGGTTAATGCAAACCTAGCACTAGTGCCTTCAGATGATGCACAGGACAGTGAAACACACTTGTGGAAATGTGAATGTGTGTTCCCTTCTGCTACAGGTGATAATCTCAGTTAAAGGAACATGGCAGATAACTGGTATCAGTCATGTCTTAAAGGCTACTGTTAGATCCACCATCAGAGCTTTACGGTACTTTTTTGGTGTGGTTGAGATTTCTGGATTCAGATGAAAAAGCTGACTGACTTTTTCCTAAGAATACAGGCTTCTCAATTTGTGTTTCAAAATTTAAAGAGTTTTAATTGAGAGATAAGGTAGTGATATCTATGTATATCTGCATATATTAATGTATATGTTAAAAAAAAAAATCAAATTTGAAATCTATCCATCTGGCAGCTTCTACTTCATGGCCATTCCTATGACCTGCCATGAAGCTCAGTGAGGTCAAACATCTCTTCATCACAGGGAGAAAAAGAATTTTTATCACTGCATGAAGGTTTCAAAAAATACATTTATTTTAATAAGTAGTGTAGGGAAGTTTATATAAGCTTTCATATCAATCCAACAGTTGTAAAGAAAAAGCAAAAAAGCTGCACCTTCAATTTAGCAAATTTATTTTGATCAACATGTCTACCATAAAGCTGGCAGGCATTCCTACAGTTTTTTGTTGAACTTTGAAAAGTTCCTTACTTGCAGGTGATCAGTTTCTGCATGGAGTTTATTGTATCTGTCCTTACTGTCTCCCAACCATTAAATGTACATAATTTTAGAGTTTTAGGGAGGGATATAAAAATAGACCTGAGAATGAAAAGGATGGGGGAAAATCCCCCACAAACCTGTTCATATCACTGAAATTGATCATGTTGCTACTTGTTAGTGTGCTGTAATGTTCATTTTTGAGATGATCTTTCAGAGTTTTAATTCTTCTGAATAAGAATCTTCTACAAGTATAAAAGAAATTAAAAGTAAAATGTTATATTTCCAGTTTATAGCTTGAGAGGTTGGGGTTTTTTTTGGTTAGAGTTTAATTCCCTCTTCCTTCTCCCTTCCCCTGCTCCCCAAAACAGAGCTGGCTCATTGCATCTGGTGATAGGGCACCACAAATATAGTTACAAAATAAGTTATTTTTCTTAAATTGCATTTGTGGTCTAGATGTTTTGACAGTAGATCTACAACAGAATTTCCAACCTGTGTTTGATCATTACTTAGACTTAAAAAAAATATTCCCTGATTACAGAGAAAATAATTGTGGATTTTTTTTGATAAATTATGGAATGATATTTGAGACATGAGAATATAAGCATTAGTGCAGGCAGGGCTTTTGAGTTTCGTGGCAGAAATTAATTTTAGAGTACCATGTTGGTAATGTAAATAGGTTGTATTTTAAACTAATAGAACATAGTTCTTTTGATATTTCCATGTGCTTCTCATTTCTATGAAGTCTACCAAATTACAGGGTGTGTGGTTGGTTTACTTTTTTTTCTGTATTCTACTCTTAATGATTTTTTTTTAAATGTAAACTGAAAGGATTACTGCAGAGTCAAGCTTTTGACACTACATAAAATTATCACCGAACTTTTTATTTCATCCATGAAAAGCATTATGGTTGCAAAGGGAAAATACTCTAGCTTTTATGTGTGTAGGGGCCCCTCACCTAACACATGTGTGTTATGGTATAGACTCCAACTCTTTATTTACTCCTTGTTTCAAAGAGAAGCATGGGGTGTTGAAGTTATTTAAATAATTTTTGTTCATTGTTCACGTGTTCCCTGGCTACAATATGTGTGAAGTCCAGCTGATGCACTGAATCAAATAGGGAGAACTTCCATCTTAATCATTGCAGATCCTAGGTTAGTTCATGTATAATGAAGCAGGCTGAATCTGCAAAAGAGAATCTTTTATAGTAGTATTCCTCAAAACCTGCTTCATGTGTAAATTGATTTGTGGACTTGGATTTCTTATGCTTTGAGGGTGTTTTTTTAATGATTAATTGGCACATGTGGTAGACTGGCAACAAATGATAGTATGAACACATTTAAAAGTATTAGAAAAGTTCTATTCTTTCTTTTAAATTCAGTGGGTTTTGTTGTGTGTGCACATACATGCTGAGGAGGATTAATTGGTGGGGGTAGAAGGGAATGGATGTTTTTGCTTGGACATTTAACTGTTTCTATATATAGCATGTGTGATTTTTCTCTTCTAATTTGTAGATAAGCCTCTGAAGAAGCGAAAACAAGAAAACAAACCACAGGAGGCTGGAGGTGCTACTGGAGGAAATAGAGCAGCTTCTCAGGAGACAGGTTCTGCAGGAAATGGGGCGAGGCCAGCGTTGATGGTTAGTATTGATCTTCAGCAAGCAGGAAGAGTAGACTCTCAAGCAACAGTAACTCAGGATTTGAACACCATCAAAAAACCTGAAGAAATTAAGCAGTGTAATGATGGATTTGTGTGTGTTCCACAAGAAGACACTGTTGGAGTTCTTAGATTTAATCCTGAAAACAATCCTGAGATTTTTAGGAAAACATTGGACTTTGAGGGTCAAAAGATGGATATCCAGCAAAATGAAAACAGACAAATGGAATTTCAGCAAAATGTGAGCAGGCAGCTGGAAAGTAAACATAATGAGAAACAGGTAGAAGCTAAATGTGAAAGCAGACAAATGGAAGTGAAACACAATGAAAATAGACAGACAGAATCAAAACAAAATGAGAGCAGGCAAATGGAGATGAAACAAAATGAGGGAAAACAAAATAGTGGCAAGCAGGAAATAAGGCAGAGGCCTGAAATACTGAAACAGAAGAGTGAAGGCAGGCCCGAAATGCCTAAACATAGACATGATAACAGGAGGGACTCAAGTAAATCACTGTCAGATAAGAAAATTGAAATAGCTAGGCATAAACTAGATGTGAAATCTGATCCTTCAAGGATAAAATCTGAAAGTAGATCTGATCCAACAAGACAGAGGCCTGATGGACGTTCAGTTTCTGATACACTGAGGCATGACCATGATACCCTTAAACAAAGATCTGAGGACAGGCAGGAGTCAGAGAGATACAGAGGAGATCCATCCAAGATTAGAAGGCCTGAATATTTGAGATCCTCAAACAAAAATGAACGTGATTCTAAGCATGGTATTAAATCTGATGGTTCAAAAATTGAGAAATTTGAAAGGAAACATAGACATGAGTCTGGTGAATCAAGGGAAAGGTTTTCTTCTGGGGACCACAAATCAAGACCTGACAGCCCTCGCATTAAACAGGAAGGTAAAGGAGATTCTAGTAAATCAAGACCTGATAAACCTGGCTTTAAATCACCCAACAGCAAGGATGAACGAAGGACAGATGGTAATAAGAGTAAAGTAGATACTAATAAAGCACATGACAGTAAAGCAGAGTTTCCCAGTTATTTGTTGGGGGCAAGATCTGGTGCATTGAAACATTTTGTCATTCCAAAAATCAAGCGTGATAAAGATGGCAATGTTACTCAGGAGTCAAGGAAAACTGAGTTTAAAGGTGAACAGAAGGACAAAATAGAGAAGACTCTGCTAGTTGAAGATCTAAATAAAGGAGCTAAGCCTGTAGTTGTCCTTCAAAAGCTATCATTGGATGATGTGCAGAAATTTATTAAGGATAGAGAAGATAAATCAAGGGGCTCTTGTTTTAAACCTAACAAGAACAAGTCATCCAAATCTAATAAAGGTAAGATTTTATTTTTTTTATTGCATTATATCTTGTACACTCCTGTTCTTTTAGATTTGCTACTCCTGTGGTTAGAAATTAAACACAAACATTTGATAGTTTATATGTGTGCTTATATGGTGATTTTGGGGAACAGAGTGAAACTTGCCTATGGGATTATCATTATTGGAAATCTTGCTACAGTGTAACTGAAATAATTTGTTTTTGCAATGCAAGTGCCTAATGTGGGAGCAATTAAATATTAAGCTGTACTTCAGCTACATTAGTTTGATCTGGTAATTTATCTGTTTAAACATAACAGCTATATGAATGGTTTAAACTGGTTTCAGTGTGTCTATATAAGGGACTGTTACTACTGTAACTAAATCAGTGTAGTTGGAGTGTTGTATACTATGTATACAAGCCCTAAGATTCTTTTATATTTTTAATTGAAAATTAAATGTGATTTTTCCAAGGGATGTTTTGACATGATGCAATAAGAATGCAGTTACAAAGTCCCATCTGCCTCTCTTATACTATAAATAAAACTCTGTTGGGAAGCCTCCACATTTTAGTCCCTGTGACAATAAGCTTATAAAAAGGTTCTCTCTTTAGGAGAATTCAGGTATTGTTGTCTCTATGGTCAAGTGTATGAGGAAAGAGGAAAGAAACTGGTAAACAGTGGGCCAGCATTTTCAAATTAGAAATATGAATAGGAAATTATTCAGAATAGTTTGTAGGTTTGATATTTGATTGATTGTCTCTTCTGCAAATTTGACACTTTTAAAAATAAGATTGCTTTTCTTCTTGGTGCTGTAATTTTGGCTTTGGTTTCAGACTGAAGCAGATCATTTCACATTGTGAAATCTATGTCATTAACTGGTCAGTGTTCCTTTCTTATTTAATGTTATTAATTTAAAACATTTACATTTCCTATGTAGTTATTTTTATAGAGCTGTTGTATAAAAAATAGACAAAGTGGCAGGGGAGAGGATTTCAGCTGTATACAGGCTTATTTATGAATGCTGTTTCAGGTATGTCACTACTTATGAATTTGAAATTAAACTGTTTCCATAAAAAGTTGATCTGATAAGAAATTATGTAGAAAACTTCTTTGTGAATGTATAACTTCATGTGCATGTGTACAGAGTTGATATCTATAATGAATTTAGCACGCTGTGTTTTTTTCTCTACTAACCTTAGACTTTTAAAGACTTAATTCAGAATGAGTATTACTTATTTGTAAAAATATTAGCCTCCTTGATAAATATTTTCTCTTTATCCTGGAAATATGAACATTTCCCCTCTTCCTTTTTGAGGTTTAGAATAGGAAAAATTTCAATTTCTTAACAGTAATAGGTAGCTAGACTTGGATGTAAAATTGCTGTCAGTTTAGTCTACAGATTACAAATAAAACATTTATGTTCTTAATACGGAATACTGAAAACTTTCTGCTGGAATTGTGTTCTAGTCTCAAAAGGATAGACTTTTCTATCACATAAATCTATGTGCAGAAACTCAGGAATTTTCAGAGCCCTCAGAGATACATACAGTGAGTGTATGCTTTCTAAAATGTTTCTTAACTATACTTTCTTGTAGTCTGTATTGTATGTGGTTATTAATATAGTATATTTTAGTAATGTGTAAAGGTTTTAATGACTCTAATTGGCATGACTCTAGTAGCTGTGTCACACATGAGCAATGAATCCATTTTAATGTCAGGTTTATAACTTTTCTGCAGTTTTTGAGTATTTTGTTTTTTGAAGGAATATTTTATACATATTCTGAAATAACTTTGGACATACTTTTAAAGGGGAAAAAAAGGTTTGAATCCGATATCAGTCTGCTATTGTATCACTGTAAGAATCTTATTCTAGATACTAGAAATAAGTTTAATGGAAGAAATTATGTTGTAACTATGTTTCTCTTGCAAATCAAGCTTTGAGTGTTCATCCAGGCAGTTTTGGGAGAAAGTGTCTTGAACTTCAGATTTTTCACGTGTATTTTTGATTTTACTTTTTTTTTTCCCCTCCTTCCTAGGATATATTATGCAAAATAATTAGGTGAAATTCAGTGTTTTAAGAGGTTCATAAAGATATCTCTTCATAAAGCAAAATACATTTCCAAGAATCACAGGAAGAAAAGGTTTAGTCACCACTGAACTAGCTTGTTTATTTCCTGTAAAACAGCTCAGTTTATATTCAACTACTGAAAAGGAATTTGTTCATCCAGTTTTCACTAACTATAAATATCCCAATTGTAAAGGAAGTCCAAACTTCAGAACTTGACTTGGAAGGCCCTTAGAAACCTGATGTAACTTTGAAGTTGCTCCTACTTTGAGCAGAGGGTTGGTCCACAGGTCACAGAATCATTAGGTTTGGAAGGGACCTCTGGAGATCACCTAGTCCAACCCCCTGCCAAGGCAGTGCCATCTAGAGCAGGTTACAAAGGAACGCATCCAGGTGTGTTTTGAATGTCTCCAGACCCCCTGGGCAGCCTGTTCCAGTGCTCTGCCACCCTCAATGTAAGGAAGTTCTTCCTCATGTTGAAATGAAACTTCCTGTATTTTAGTTTATGGCCACTGCTCCTCGTCCTGTTGCTGAGCACCACTGAAAAGAGTCCAGCACCACCCTCCTGGTACCCACCTTTGAGATATTGATATGCATTAATGAGATCCCCTCTCAGTCTGCTCTTCTCTGGACTAAACAGGCCCAGCTCCCGCAATCTCTCCTCATAAGAGAGATGCTCCAGACTCCTGATCATCCTTGTGGCCCTTTGCTGGACCCTCTCCAGTAGCTCCTTGTCTTTCTTCTACTGAGGAGCCCAGAACTGGACACAGTACTCCAGATGTGGCCTCACCAGGGTCAAGTAGAGGGGAGGATTACCTCCCTCAACCTGCTGGCCACACTCCTCCCAATGCACCCCAAGGATACTATTGGCCCTCCTGGCCTCAAGGGCATACTGCTGGCTCATAGTCAACTTATCATCTACCAATACTCCCAGGTCCTTCTCAGCTGAACTGCTCTCTAGTAGGTCAGCCCCCAGCCTGTGTTGGTACTTGGGGTTCTTCCTCCCCAGGTGCAGTACACTACACTTGCCCTTGTTGAACTTCATGTGGTTTCTCTCTGCTCAGTTCTCCAGCCTACCAAGGTCCTGTTGAATAAGCAGCACAGTCTTCAGGTGTATCAGCCACTGCCCCCAGCTTCATATCATCAGCAAACTTGCTGAGGGTACACTCTAGCCCTTCATCCAGGAATAAGACAGGACCCAGTATCAATCCCTGGGGAACACCACTGATTACAGGCCTCCAACTGTATTCTGCTCTGCTCATCACAACCCTCTGAACTCTGCCATTCAGCCAGTTCTCAATCCACCTCACAGTCCATTCATCTAACCCACAAATTCGTGCCCCAGCATCCTTTTGCCTCTGTGAGATAAACCTTTCCCACATGCCATTGTCCAGACTGGTGCCCTATAAAACCAGCCGTTATCAAAGAATCCAAAGCCCTGCCTGCAGCACCAGTCTCTAAGCTAATCATTTATGGACTGAATTTTCCCATTCCGTCCCACATCATCAATGGAAAATGGAAGGAGTGAGGAGAAGATCACTTGAGCCCCAGACTCTTTCACCATCCGCCCCAAGGCCCTGTAGTTTTCT
Source organism: Pezoporus wallicus (assembly GCF_028554395.1). Taxonomy (NCBI): domain Eukaryota; kingdom Metazoa; phylum Chordata; class Aves; order Psittaciformes; family Psittacidae; genus Pezoporus; species Pezoporus wallicus. Next base: position 59,179 of record NW_026640762.1, read on the forward strand.
TCATCCCCCTCAGACTGCGGGAAGCAGCTTGCCCCTCACCTGTCTGGAAGACCAGCAGCGGGTAGTAGTCTGTCGGGTGCACCAGGCTGGGGAGCGCCCTGGTGATATCCCTGATCTGGGCTCCAGGCAGACTACACACTTCCCTATGATGAGGGTCAACTCTGCATATCGGGCCCTCTGTTCCTCTCAGAAGGGAATCGCCTACTACAATGACCCTTCTTTCTTTCTTATCAGAGGCAGTCTTGAGGTGCGAAGTCGACCGGGCCTTGCACCACATCCTCACCTACCTCTCCTTCAAGATCCAGGGCCTCAAACCTATTACGAGGGGACACCTGGGGAAGCAGGGCAGGAAGGGAGGAGGGTTGCCCACGACGCCGAACTGGAACTCGCTTCCAACCCTTGTCGTCTTTTGGTCCCCTACCTCTGCGCAACAGCTACAGGGCAGGGGCTGTCTCGAGCCATCCCCCTCTGTGTGAGAAGGCAGGGGGTCCTTCCCCTTTGGGGGGGTATCTCCCTGGAACCGTTCCGACTGGCACGCCAGGGAGTTACTCCACCAGTCGATCTCCCTTTCACGCTCCCTGATGGTCCTCAGCGTCTCAACCTCCTCCTTAAGTCTTGCCACCAGGCTAAGCAGATCTTCTACCTGCTCACACCTCACGCAGGTGGAATGCTGTCCTCCCTCCCCCGGCAGCAGCAGGCTCTGGCACTCCCTGCACCCAGAGACCTGAACAGCCACGGTTTGGGACGGGGTCTCTGTCTGAGTTGCTGCAGTCACCTTACTGCAAGCTCTCTTTCTGGAGGCGACCATATTGGTCAGCAGTCTGGGACACGAGCAACAGGGTCAGAACCACGACCTGCTTGTTCCTCCCTGTGCCCGGTGGGCAGCGGCACGTCACTGCCCTCTCAGAGGCTCTTTCAAGGCAAGGGGCAGGGGGTGGTCGCCGTCACCGTGGGAACGCCCCCGCCATCAGCCGCTCTCTCGCAAGGGCTGCTGGGGCTTCGGGATCAGGAGATGTCGGGAATCGTGATGCCTCTGCGCTATCCCCTCTGATTTTCCTAATCTCTGTTGAACCTCATGGTCGCTGAAGCGTGCCGGCTGCGGCTCTAGCTGGGCTAGCTCCGATCAGCTGACTGAGATTCATCCTGCTATGTCATCATAGAAGGCTACCAGATTGGTCAGTCAAGATTTCCCCTTGGTGAATCCATGCTGACTACTCCTGATGACCTTCTTCTCTTCTATATGCTTGGTGATCACTTCCAGAATGACCTGTTCCATCACCTTTACAGGGATGGAGGTGAGGCTGACTGGACGGCAGTTTCCCAGGTCCTCCTTCTTGCCCTTTTCATAGATGGGAGTAAGTTGGCCTTCCTCCAGTCATCGGGCACCTCACCCATTCTCCATGATTTGTCAAAGATGATGGAGAGCAGGAGAGCAACATGTGCTCAGCACATGTCCCTCAGCACACTTGGGTGCACCCCATCAAGGCCCATGAATTTACGGATGTTAAATTTGTCTAGCCTGTCCCTAACCTAACCATCTACAACCAGGGAAAAGTGTTCCTTTCTCTGGCCTTCATTTCTAACCTCCGAGGCCTGGGACTCCTGAGGGCCATCCTTAGCAGTAAAGACTGAGGCAAAGGCGGCATTCAGTAATTCCGCCTTCTCTGTGTCTTCTGTTACCAGGACACCCATCTGATTCAGGAGTGTCCCCACATTTTCCCTTATCTTCCTTTTGCTGCCAATATACTTGTAGAAGGCCTTCTTCTTGTTCTTGATGTCCTTTGCCAGACTCAATTCTAAGTGGGCCTTGGCCTTCCATGTCACATCCCTGCGTACCCTGGCAATGTTCCTATAGTCCTCCCGCTTGGCCTGTTCCTTTTTCCACATCCCGTAAATTTCCTTCTTGAGTTTAAGATTTACTAGGCGCTCCCTGCTCATCTATGCAGATCTCCTGCCCCCTTTGCCTGATTTCTTCATCATGGGATTACACTGTTCTTAGGCTTGGAGGAAGTGGTGCCTAAATAATGACTAGCTCTCTTGGACTCCCTTTTCTTTTAGAGCCCTATCCCATGGGATTCCTCTCAGTAGGTCTTTGAAGAGGCTGAAGTTAGCATTCCAGAAGTTTAGGGTTCTAGTCCTGCTTACTTTTTTGCTGCCCCCACACAGGATCCCAAGTTCCACTATCATCTCGTGATCGATAATGCCAAGGCAGCTCCCAACCTTTATGTCATCAACCAGTCCTTCCTGGTTTGTAAGTACAAGGTCCAGCAACACACCTTTCCTCATTGGCCCCACCACTTGTAACAAAAAATTATCTTCAGTGACCTGCAGAAACTTCCTGGACTGTGTGTGTTGGCCATTTTATCTCTCCAGCAAATATCTGGGTGGTTTGAATTCCCCCAGGAGAACCAGGGGCCTGTGACTGCGAGGCTATTTCCAGCTGCCCATAGATGGACTCATCAACTTCCTCCTGATCAGGTGGCCTATAGTAAACACCCACAACAGTGTCCCCCATATTAGCCTGTCCCTTAATTCTCACAGACTCCCAACTCATCTATCCCTCAGTAGAGCTGGACATATTCAGTTGCTCCTAGCTTGATTAACAGCATCACTTAGAAGAACAAGACTTTGTATAAGCAGTACATTCCTTACGAACTACCTCAACCTTGGAGGCAGAGCTAAAGGACTGATAAAAGGAGAACATCTGCACCAGAAGGTGCTGAAGACAAAATAAGTCCTAGGAAAAACAAGTAGTCAACAAGGAATAGCGTAATTGGTGAAAGGTAAGACTGGCAGGGGGAGTTCACAACCACTGACTCAATTCAGGACCAATAAAGCTTCCTCCCCCCCTTCACAGAGCTTGTGTGCTAATTTACATGGAAAATTTACCCTGTAGATGATAGAGTACTAATTAATCATAGATTTGGTAACTTTGACCAATGAAAAGTAATTTCTTTGTTCTCTGAAAGGTATATAATCTGATGTCTAAAACTAAGGTTTGGTTGATTTGTGTAGCTTCCGCTACCACCTTGTTTTGCTAAATAGCTGACAATAAAATACCTCAACTCTGTGTATGCATTGGCGTTCTGCACACCGGGTAACTATCCCACTTTTGGGGCAACATCATCATTGCTGTGATTCATGAATTAGTTCATCTAGTTCAAAACAACATTTAGATAGTCATTCCATCTTAAGGGACTAATGCCTATTCATTATAAAACTCAGCAAAATTGATGTGTTTTAAGCTAAAATTAATGCTATATGTGCTGCAATTCCATAGGTTTTTCCATTGTTTCAATAAACTTCAAATTCGAAAATCATACCTTTGTTGTGCACATGGATAAACCTTGTAACATTTTAATCAAATTTTATAGACAAGTTTGAAAATTTCTTAAGCTATTATATGAATCATAGAAT
>NW_026640763.1:0-6226 GCF_028554395.1 Pezoporus wallicus
AGAGACCCCACAGATCCCCATATAGCCCCCATAGAGCCCCATAGAGACCCCCCAGACACCCCATAGATCCCCATAGAGCCCCCATAGATCCCCATAGAGACCCCACAGAGACCCCATAGACTCCCATAGATCCCCATAGAGACCCCATAGACCCCCATAGAGACCCCATAGAGACCCATAGAGACCCCACAGATCCCCATAGAGCCCCATAGATCCCCATAGACCCCCATAGATCCCCATAGAGACCCCATAGACCCCCATAGAGACCCCACAGACCCCCATAGAGACCCCATAGACCCCCATAGAGACCCCACAGACCCCCATAGACCCCCACAGACCCCCATAGAGACCCCATAGACCCCCATAGATCCCCATAGAGACCCCATAGACCCCCATAGAGACCCCATAGACCCCCATAGATCCCCATAGAGACCCCATAGACCCCCATAGAGACCCCACAGACCCCCATAGAGCCCCCATAGATCCCCATAGAGACCCCATAGACCCCCATAGAGACCCATAGAGACCCCACAGATCCCCATAGAGCCCCATAGATCCCCATAGACCCCCATAGACCCCCATAGATCCCCATAGAGACCCCATAGACCCCCATAGATCCCCATAGAGACCCCATAGACCCCCATAGAGACCCCACAGACCCCCATAGTGACCCCATAGACCCCCATAGATCCCCATAGACCCCCATAGACCCCCATAGATCCCCATAGAGCCCCATAGATCCCATAGAGCCCCATAGACCCCATAGACCCCCCTAGCGCCCCATAGACCCCCCCTAGCGCCCCATAGACCCCCATAGATCCCCATAGAGACCCCATAGAGACCCCATAGCCCCCCATAGATCCCCCCATAGAACCCCCCAGGGCGCCCCCTACCTGTCCGGAGGTGCCCCGCAGTGGGGGAGGGGCGCGGCTGCCGCTGAAGCTCCCGAGGCGGGGGGAGCGGGGGGAGGGGCCATCAAAGACCGAGACCAGATCAAAGCCACACTCGGTGTCGAGGGAGGAGAAAGTGAGAGTGAGACCTGGGGAGGGGGCTGGGGGAGGGGAAAGTGAGAGTGAGACCTGGGGAGGGGGAGGGGGGAGGGGAAAGTGAGAGTGAGACCTGGGGAGGGGGAGGGGAAAGTGAGAGTGAGACCTGGGGAGGGGGCTGGGGGAGGGGAAAGTGAGAGTGAGACCTGGGGAGGGGGAGGGGGGAGGGGAAAGTGAGAGTGAGACCTGGGGAGGGGGAGGGGAAAGTGAGAGTGAGACCTGGGGAGGGGGAGGGGAAAGTGAGAGTGAGACCTGGGGAGGGGGAGGGGAAAGTGAGAGTGAGACCTGGGGAGGGGGAGGGGAAAGTGAGAGTGAGACCTGGGGAGGGGGAGGGGAGGGGAAAGTGAGAGTGAGACCTGGGGAGGGGGAGGGGAAAGTGAGAGTGAGACCTGGGGAGGGGGCTGGGGGAGGGGAAAGAGACAGTGAGACGGGGGGAGGGCAAGGGGAGGGGAAAGTGAGAGTGAGACCTGGGGAGGGGGAGGGGAAAGTGAGAGAGAGACCTGCGGAGGTCGAGGCTCAAGTGAGAGTGAGACCTGGGGAGGGGGCTGGGGGAGGGGGGAGGGAGAAAGTGAGAGTGAGACCTGGGGAGGGGGGAGGGGAGGGGAAAGTGAGAGTGAGACCTGGGGAGGGGGAGGGGAAAGTGAGAGTGAGACCTGGGGAGGGGGAGGGGAGAGGTGAGAGGGGAGGGGAAAGTGAGAGTGAGACCTGGGGAGGGGGAGGGGAAAGTGAGAGTGAGACCTGGGGAGGGGGAGGGGGGGAAAGGAGAGTGAGACCTGGGGAGGGGGCTGGGGGAGGGGAAAGTGGGGGAGGGGAGGGGAAAGTGAGAGTGAGACCTGGGGAGGGGGGGGGAGGGGAAAGTGAGAGTGAGACCTGGGGAGTGAGAGTGAGACCTGGGGAGGGGGAGGGGAAAGTGAGAGTGAGACCTGGGGAGGGGGAGGGGAAAGTGAGAGTGAGACCTGGGGAGGGGGAGGGGAAAGTGAGAGTGAGACCTGGGGAGGGGGAGGGGAAAGTGAGAGTGAGACCTGGGGGGGGGGAGGGGAGGGGACAGTGGGAGTGAGACCTGGGGAGGGGGAGGGGGAGGGGAAAGTGAGAGTGAGACCTGGGGAGGGGGAGGGGAAAGTGAGAGTGAGACCTGGGGGAGGGGAAAGTGAGAGTGAGACCTGGGGAGGGGGAGGGGAAAGTGAGAGTGAGACCTGGGGAGGGGGAGGGGGAGAGTGGGGAGGGGGAGGGGGAGGGGAAAGTGAGAGTGAGACCTGGGGAGGGGGAGGGGGGGAAAGTGAGAGTGAGACCTGGGGAGGGGGCTGGGGGAGGGGGAGAGTGAGGGGGAGGGAGGGGAAAGTGAGAGTGAGACCTGGGGAGGGGGGGGGAGGGGAAAGTGAGAGTGAGACCTGGGGAGGGGGAGGGGAAAGTGAGAGTGAGACCTGGGGAGGGGGAGGGGAAAGTGAGAGTGAGACCTGGGGAGGGGGCTGGGGGAGGGGAAAGTGGCTGGGGGAGGGGAAAGTGAGAGTGAGACCTGGGGAGGGGGAGGGGAAAGTGAGAGTGAGACCTGGGGAGGGGGAGGGGAAAGTGAGAGTGAGACCTGGGGAGGGGGAGGGGAAAGTGAGAGTGAGACCTGGGGAGGGGGAGGGGAGGGGAAAGTGAGAGTGAGACCTGGGGAGGGGGAGGGGAGGGGAAAGTGAGAGTGAGACCTGGGGAGGGGGCTGGGGGAGGGGAAAGTGAGAGTGAGACCTGGGGAGGGGGAGGGGAAAGTGAGAGTGAGACCTGGGGAGGGGGAGGGGGGAGGGGAAAGTGAGAGTGAGACCTGGGGAGGGGGAGGGGGGAGGGGGGAGGGGGGAGGGGGGAGGGGGGGGATATTGGGGAAGGGGGGGGGATGGGGGAGATGGGGAATGGGGGATGGGGGGGAGGAGATAATGGAGGTGGGGGAGGGGGGTGGGGGATGGGGGGGTATTGGGGAGGGGGGAGGGGGGAGGGATTGGTTTGGGGGGCGTGGGGGGATGGGGAATGGGGGGTGGGGTGGGGGGGGATGGGGGGAGGAATTAATGGAGGTGGGGGAGGGGGAGGGGTTGGGGGGGATGGGGGTATTGGGGGGAAGGGTGGGGGATGGGGGAGGGGTTGGTGGGGGTGGGGGAATGGGGGAGATGGGGAATGGGGTAGAGGAGTTAATGGGGGTGGGGGATGGGGGGATGGGGGTTGGGGGGGTGGGGGAGGGGTTAATGGGGGTGAAGGGGGAGAGGGGGGATGGGGAATGGGTTAATGTGGGGGAGGGGATATAGGGGGTAAGGGGGGGGATGGGGGGGCTGGGGGAAGGGGGGGATGGGTGGAACGGGGTCCCCCCATAGGGCTCTATAGGTTCCCACAGGCCCCCCCCTAGGGCCATAGCCCCCCCATAGCCACCCCACAGCCGGCCCATAGCTGTCCCATAGCCACCCAATAGCCGCCCCATAACCGCCCCATAGCCGCCCCATAACCACCCCATAGCCACCCCATAACCACCCCATAACCACCCCATACCTGCCCCATAGCCACCCCATAGCCGCCCCATAGCCGCCCCATAACCACCCCACAGCCACCCCACAACCACCCCATAGCCGCCCCATAGCCGCCCCATAACCGCCCCATAGCCGCCCCATAACCACCCCATAGCCGCCCCATAGCCGCCCCATAACCACCCCATAGCCGCCCCATAGCCGCCCCATAGCCGCCCCATAGCCGCCCCATAGCCACACCATAGCCGCCCCATAGCCGCCCCATAACTACCCCATAGCCGCCCCATAACCACCCCACAGCCACCCCATAACCGCCCCATAACCACCCCATAACCACCCCACAGCCACCCCATAACCACCCCATAACCACCCCATAGCCGCCCCATAGCCGCCCCATAGCCGCCCCATAACCACCCCATAGCCGCCCCATAGCCGCCCCATAGCCGCCCCATAACCACCCCATAGCCGCCCCATAGCCACCCCATAACCACCCCATAACCACCCCATAGCCGCCCCATAGCCGCCCCATAGCCGCCCCATAGCCTCTCACCGCGCAGCAGCCATTGGCAGCTCCCGCTCACGGAGTAGTTGCCGGGGCCGTCGGTGACGACCCCCCCCGGGCCCCACAGCTCCAGGCGCTGCCCCACACATGGCCCCCCCCCCACGGCCGGGACCCATAGGGCCCAGAGGAGCCAATGGGGCCAATGGGGCCCGGGCACCCGCATCCTATAGGGGGCAATGGAGAGACAGGGGTCAGACCCACAGTGACCCATAGAGAGCTATAGAGACCCACAGAGAGCCCATAGGTACACAGAGACCCCATAGAGACCCCACAGAGACCCCATAGAGACCCACAGAGAGCCCATAGGTACACAGAGACCCCATAGAGACCCACAGAGAGCCCATAGGTACACAGAGACCCCATAGAGACCCACAGAGACCCCATAGGTACACAGAGACCCCATAGAGACCCACAGAGAGCCCATAGGTACACAGAGACCCCATAGAGACCCACAGAGAGCCCATAGGTACACAGAGACCCCATAGAGACCCACAGAGACCCCATAGGTACACAGAGACCCCATAGAGACCCCACAGAGACCCCATAGAGACCCACAGAGAGCCCATAGGTACACAGAGACCCCATAGAGACCCATAGAGACCCCATAGAGACCCACAGAGACCCCATAGGTACACAGAGACCCCATAGAGACCCATAGAGACCCCACAGAGACCCACAGAGACCCCATAGGTACACAGAGACCCCATAGAGACCCATAGAGACCCCATAGAGACCCAGAAACACCCCACAGGGACCCATAGAGACCCACAGTGACCCATAGAGAGCTATAGAGACCCACAGAGACCCCATAAGGGCCCAATAGAGACCCATAGAGACCCACAGAGACCCCATAAGGGCCCAATAGAGACCCATAGACACCCCATGGAGGCCCCATAAAGACTCACAGAGACCCATAGAGACTGAGAAAGACCCCACAGGGACCCATAGAGACCCACAAAGACCCATAGAGACCCATAGACACCCATAGAGACCCCATAAGGACACAACAGACACCCATAAAGAACCCATAGGGACCCCATAGGGACCCATAGACACCCCATAGAGATCCCATAAAGACCCATTGCCCCCCCCAGAACCCCATAGAGCCCCCATAGACACACACAGAGACCCCACAGAATGCCATAGGGACCCCATAGAAACCCCATAGAGACCTATAGAGCTCCTACAGACCCATAAAGACCCCATAGAGACCCCACAGAATCCCACAGACACCCACAGAGACCCCATAGAAACCTATAGAGCCCCATAGAGAGCAACAAAGACCCACAGAAACTGCATAGAGACCCCATAGAGACCCATAGAGACCCCATAGAGACCCATAGAGCCCCAAAGAAACCCCATAGACACCCCCAGAGCCCCATAGAGCCCCATAGAAACCCCATAGATACGCCACAGACACCCATAGAGACCCCATAGACACCAACAGAGCCCCACAGAAACCCCATAGATACCCAGAGAGACCCCAGAGAGACCCCATAGAGACCCACAAAGCTCCATAGAAACCCTGTAGAGACCCCACAGAGACCCATAGAAACCCCATAGACACCCATAGAGACCCATAGACACCCATAGAGCCCCATAGAAACCCCATAGACACCCACAGAGCACCATAGAGACCCCATAGAGACACACAGACACCCATAGAAACCCCATAGACACCCATAGAAACACCACAGACATCCACAGAGCCCCATAGAAACCCCATAGAGACCCCATAGACACCCATAGAGCCCCATAGAAACCCCAGAGACCCCATAGAGACCCCACAGACACCCACAGAGCCCCATAGAGCCCCATAGAGCCCCACAGAGCCCCCCCCAAAGGCCTCCCCACGCCCCATTCCCCCCTATAGGTCCTCTATGGGATCTCTATGGGGCTTCTATAGGGTCTCTATGGGGCTTCTATGGGGCTTCTATGGGGTCTCTATGGGGTCTCTATGGGGCTTCTATGGGGTCTCTATGGGGTCTCTATGGGTCTCTATGGGGTCTCTATGGGGTCTCTATGGGGTCCCTATGGGGTCTCTATGGGGTCTCTATGGGGCCTATGGGGTCCCTATGGGGTCTCTATGGGGCCTATGGGGTCCCTATGGGGTCTCTATGGGGTCTCTATGG
>NW_026640764.1:0-6181 GCF_028554395.1 Pezoporus wallicus
TATGGGGGGATAATGGGGTGTATGGGGGGGATAATGGGGTGTATGGGGGGGATAATGGGGTCTATGGGGGGATAATGGGGTGTATGGGGGGGATAATGGGGTGTATGGGGGGATAATGGGGTCTATGGGGGGGGGGGATGGGGGGGATAATGGGGTCTATGGGGGGATAATGGGGTGTATGGGGGGATAATGGGGTGTATGGGGGGGATAATGGGGTGTATGGGGGGGATAATGGGGTGTATGGGGTGATAAAGGGGGGGGTGATAATGGGGTGTATGGGGGTGATAATGGGGTGTATAGGGGGTGATAAAGGGGTCTATGGGGGGGATAATGGGGTGTATAGGGGATGGGGGGTGATAATGGGGAGTATAGGGGGTGATAATGGGGTGTATAGGGGAGAGGCAAGCTGATAACGGGGTCTATAGGGGACGGGCAAGGAGATATGGGGGGGTGCGAGGTGATAACGGGGTCTATAGGGGATGGGGAGGGTGATAACGGGGTCTATAGGGGATGGGGAGGGTGATAACGGGGTCTATAGGGGATGGGGAGGGTGATAACGGGGTCTATAGGGGACAGGCAAGGCGCTATAGGGGACGTGCGAGGTGCTATGAAGGACGTGCAAGGTGATAACGGGGTCTATAGGGGACGGGCAAGGCGCTATGGGGGGTGCAAAGGTGATAACGGGGGGGTGCAGTGCCCTATAGGGCACGTGCAATGCGCTATGGGGGGGTGCAAGGCTCTATAGGGGATGTGCAAGGCTCTATAGGGGACGTGCAAGGCTCTATAGGGGATGTGCAAGGCTCTATAGGGGATGTGCAAGGCTCTATAGGGGACATGCAAGGCTCTATAGGGCACATGCAATGCACTATGGGGGGGTGCAAGGCTCTATAGGGGACGTGCAATGCGCTATAGGGGACGTGCAATGCGCTATAGGGGACGTGCAATGCGCTATAGGGGATGTGCAAGGCTCTATAGGGGACGTGCAATGCGCTATAGGGGACGTGCAATGCGCTATAGGGGATGTGCAAGGCTCTATAGGGGACGTGCAATGCGCTATGGGGGGGTGCAAGGCTCTATAGGGACGTGCAATGCGCTATAGGGACGTGCAAGGCTCTATAGGGGATGTGCAAGGCTCTATAGGGGATGTGCAAGGCTCTATAGGGACGTGCAAGGCTCTATAGGGGATGAGCAATGCTCTATAGGGGATGAGCAATGCTCTATAGGGGATGAGCAATGCTCTATAGGGACGTGCAATGCGCTATGGGGGGGTGCAAGGCTCTATAGGGGGGATGCAAGGCTCTATAGGGCACATGCAATGAGCTATAGGGGGGATGCAAGGCTCTATAGGGCACATGCGGTGCACTATAGGGGGGATGCAAGGCTCTATAGGGCACATGCAATGAGATATAGGGGGATGCAAGGCTCTATAGGGCACATGCAATGAGCTATAGGGGGGATGCAAGGCTCTATAGGGCACATGCAATGAGCTATAGGGGGGTGCAAGGCTCTATAGGGCCGTTGAAAGCCGCTATGGGGGGGGTGTAAGGTTCTATAGGGGACGGGCACGGTGATAACGGGGTCTATAGGAGGCGTGCAAGGAGCTGATGCGTGTGCAAGGGGCGTGCAAGGAGCTATAGGGGACGTGCAGTGCGCTATGGGGGGGTGCAGTGCCCTATAGGGGACGTGCAATGTGCTATAGGGGGGTGCAATGCCCTATAGGGGACGTGCAGTGCGCTATGGGGGGGGCAGTGCCCTATAGGGGACTATAGGGGATGTGCAGTGCGCTATGGAGGGGTGCAGTGCCCTATAGGGGACGTGCAGTGCGCTATAGGGGGGTGCAATGCCCTATAGGGGACGTGCAGTGCGCTATAGGGGGGTGCAGTGCCCTATAGGGGACGTGCAGTGCGCTATAGGGGGGTGCAGTGCCCTATAGGGGATGTGCAATGTGCTATAGGGACGTGCAATGCGCTATGGGGGGGTGCAGTGCCCTATAGGGGACGTGCAATGCCCTATAGGGGATGTGCAATGTGCTATAGGGGATGTGCAATGTGCTATAGGGATGTGCAGTGCGCTATGGGGGGGTGCAGTGCCCTATAGGGGGGTGCAAGGGTCTATAGGGGACGTGCAATGCGCTATGGGGGGGTGCAGTGCCCTATAGGGGACGTGCAATGCGCTATGGGGGGGTGCAGTGCCCTATAGGGGACGTGCAATGCGCTATGGGGGGGTGCAGTGCCCTATAGGGGATGTGCAGTGCCCTATAGGGGATGTGCAATACGCTATGGGGGGGTGCAATGCGCTATAGGGGGGTGTAAGGGTCTATAGGGGGTGTGCAAAGCACTATGGGTGGGTGTAAGGTTCTATAGGGCACATGCAATGCGCTATGGGGGGGATGCTGCAAGGCTCTATGGGGCACATGCAATGCCCTATGGGGGGGGTGCAGGGCTCTATGGGGCACATGCAATGCGCTATAGGGGGGTGAAAGGCTCTATGGGGCACATGCAATGCGCTATAGGGGGGTGAAAGGCTCTTTGGGGCACAGGCAATGAGCTATAGGGGAGGGATGCAATGCCCTATGGGGTGGTGCAAGGCTCTATGGGGCACATACAATGCCCTATGGGGGGGTGCAGGGCTCTATGGGGCACATGCAATGCGCTATGGGGTGGGATGCACGGCTCTATAGGGCACATACAATGCCCTATGGGGGGGGTGCAGGGCTCTATGGGGCACATGCAATGCGCTATGGGGTGGGATGCAAGGCTCTATGGGGCACAGGCAATGCGCTATAGGGCACATGCAATGCCCTATAGGGGGGGTGCAGGGCTCTATGGGGCACAGGCAATGCGCTATAGGGCACATGCAATGCCCTATAGGGGGGGTGCAGGGCTCTATGGGGCACATGCAATGCGCTGTAGGGCACATGTAATGCCCTATGGGTGGGATGCAAGGCTCTATGGGGCACAGGCAATGCGCTATAGGGCACATGCAATGCCCTATAGGGGGGTGAAAGGGGGGTGTACCACGTATGTACCACGTCTGTGCCCCCTATGTCACGTGGGTCGCGTATGTGCCATGCATGTCACGTGTCCATCCCCCCCCCCCCCCGCAATCCCCTCCCCCCCCCGTAACCTTCCTCTCTCCTTCCCCTCCCCCCCCCCCCCCCCCCGTTAATTAATTAATGAAGGGGGAGGGGGAGGGAGATGAGAGGGGGGAGGGGACCCCTCCCCCCCCCCATAGAAATGGGGGCACCCGAAATAGGGGGACCCCCCCATGTGGGGGTCGCCCCATAGCGATGTATAGAGACCCCCCCCATAGTGATGTATGGGGACCCCCCATTTTGGGGTCCCCCCATAGCGATGTATAGGGACCCCCATAGTGACGTATAGAGACCCCCCCATTTTGGGGTCTCCCCATAGTGATGTATAGGGCACCCCCATAGTGACGTATAGAGACCCCCCCATTTTGGGGTCTCCCCATAGTGATGTATAGGGCACCCCCATAGTGACGTATAGAGCCCCCCCCCATTTTGGGGTCTCCCCATAGTGATGTATAGGGCACCCCCATAGTGACGTATAGAGCCCCCCCCCACTTTGGGGTCTCCCCATAGCGATGTATAGGGACACCCCATAGTGATGTATAGAGACCCCCCCATTTTGGGGTCTCCCCATAGTGATGTATAGGGCCACCCCATAGTGATGTATAGGGACCCCCCCATTTTGGGGTCTCCCCATAGTGATGTATAGGGCACCCCCATAGTGATCTATAGGGCCCCCCCACAGTGATGTATAGGGCCCCCCCATAGTGATCTATAGGGCCCCTCCATAGTGATGTATAGGGCACCCCCATAGCGATCTATAGGGCCCCCCCATTGTGATCTATAGGGCACCCCCATAGTGATCTATAGGGACCCCCCATAGTGATGTATAGGGCACCCCCATTGTGATCTATAGGGCACCCCCATAGTGATCTATAGGGACCCCCCATAGTGATGTATAGGGCACCCCCATTGTGATCTATAGGGCCCCCCCATAGTGATCTATAGGGCACCCCCATAGTGATCTATAGGGACCCCCCCAATCTTCCCCTCCCCCCACAGATACACACAGAGGGCCCCCCCCCCACCCCCTCCCCCCACCATAAGGGGCCCCTCCCCCCTCCTCGCCCCTCCCCCCCCTCCCCCCACCGGATTAACGGGGGAGCAGATGGCGAAGGGGGGGGGGGCGACCCCTCCCCCCCCTCCCCCCCCCCCCCGTGTCCTTGTCCTTGGGGGGGGGTGGGGGCGATGGGAGGGGGAGGGGATGGGGGGGGGTTCTATGGGGCGGGAGGGGTTGTTATGGGGTGCCCAAGGGGGGCTCAATTGGGGGGTGCAATGGGGGTTCTATTGATGGGGGGCTCAGTTGTGGGTCCGGGTGCCCCATTGGGGCTCCGTTGTGGGTCTGAGTGCCCCGTTGTGGGGCAGTTATGGGGGAGTTGTGGGTTGGGGGGGTCAGTTATGGGTCTTTTATGGGGCAATCATGTGGCAGTTATGGGGCAGTTGTGGGGCAGCTATGGGGTAGTTATGGGGCAGTTGTGGGGCAGCTATGGGGCAGTTGTGGGGCAGCTATGGGGTAGTTATGGGGCAGTTGTGGGGCAGCTATGGGGCAGTTGTGTGGCAGCTATGGGGCAGTTGTGGGCTGGGGGGGGCAGTTACGGGTCTGTTATGGGGCGGTCATGTGGCAGCTATGGGGCAGTTGTGGGCTGGGGGGGGCAGTTACGGGTCTGTTATGGGGCAGTCATGTGGCAGCTATGGGGCAGTTGTGGGGCAGTTATGGGGCAGTTGTGGGGCAGCTATGGGGCAGTTATGGGGCAATTGTGTGGCAGCTATGGGGCAGTTGTGCTGGGGGGGCCAATTACGGGTCTGTTATGGGGCAGTCGTGGCAGTTATGGGGCAGTTATGGGTCACTTAAGGGTCAGTTATAGGTCACTTATAGGTCAGTTATGGGTCACGTATGGGTGACTCATGGCTCACTTATGGGTCAGTTATGGATCACTTATGGGTCACTTATTGCTCACTTATGGGTCAATTATGGCTCACTTATGGGTCACTTATGGCTCAGTTATGGGTCTTGGAGATCTCAGCTGTGGGCCCAGCTGTGTGTGGGGGGGCTCTCACTTATGGGTCCCGGGGGGGATCAGTTGTGGGTGTGGGAGTGCTCAGTTATGGGTCCGGGAGTGCCCACTTATGGGTCAGTTATGGGTCAGTTATAGGTCAGTTATGGCTCACTTATGGGTCTGGGAGGTCTCAGTTATGGGTCCAGGAGTGCTCATTTATGGCTCACTTATGGGTCATGTATGGCTCACTTATAGGTCAGTTATGGCTCACTTATGGCTCACTTATGGGTCAGTTATGGGTCAGTTATGGCTCACTTACAGCTCACTTATGGGTCTGGGAGATCTCACTTATGGGTCTGGGAGGTCTCAGTTATGGCTCACTTATGTGTCTGGAAGGTCTCACTTATGGGTCTGAGAAGTCCCACTTATGGGTCTGGAAGGTCTTAGTTATGGGTCAGTTGTGGCTCCCTTATGGGTCAGTTATGGCTCACTTATGGCTCACTTATGGGTCAGTTATGGCTCCCTTATGGGTCAGTTATGACTCACTTATAGGTCAGTTATGGATCACTTATGGGTCCGGGAGTGCTCAGTTATGGGTCCGGGAGTGCTCAGTTATGGGTCCGGGAGTGCTCAGTTATGTCTCACTTATGGGTCAGTTATGGCTCACTTATGGGTCTGGGAGGTCTCAGTTACGGGTCTGGGAGTGCTCAGTTATGGCTCACTTATGGGTCAGTTATGGCTCACTTATGTGTCTGGGAGGTCTCACTTATGTGTCTGGGAGGTCTCACTTATGGGTCTGGGAGGTCTCACTTACGGGTCTGGGAGGTCTTAGTTATGGGTCAGTTATGGCTCAGTTATGGGTCAGTTATGGCTCAGTTATGGCTCACTTATGGGTAAGTTATAGCTCCCTTATGGGTCTGGGAGGTCTCACTTATGGCTCACTTATGGGTCAGTTATGGCTCACTTGTAGGTCACTTATGGCTCACTTGTAGGTCAGTTATGGTTCACTTATGGGTCTGGGAGGTCTACTTATGGATCACTTATAGGTCAGTTATGTCTCACTTATGGGTCCGGGAGGTCTCATTTATGGGTC
>NW_026640765.1:0-632 GCF_028554395.1 Pezoporus wallicus
CGGGTGCGGCTCCGGTCTGTGCTGGGAGGCCCGTGGGGGATCCGGTGTGAAGACGTGGCTGTGGCGGGGGCAGCGCCGTGTGTGGAGCGGTTGTGGAGCCGAGGCAAGGCCCGAGGCGGGGGGAGACGGTGGGAGGCGGGCCCGGACTGACGGGGCCAAGAAACCGTGCTGGGAGGCAGCGCCCGAGATGGAATCCAATTCTTCCTCCTGGAGCAGTTGTACAGGCAAGGCTGGATGAATGGCTGTGCATCTCTGTGCTCGGTACGCTCTGGTTTTGGTAGTGTTGTTCTGCTGCAAGTCTTCTTGTTAGGCTGTTGTTGCTCTCTTGTTGCTGCTCTCTTCTTCTACCGCAGTTGTCATCTTGGGGTTTTTACTACCGTTTTAGTATCGCTTTGCTGCGAAGGTGCAATCTTCCCTCGCTCACCTTCCCACTTTTTATGTCCCCCACGTCAAATAAACAGTCTGTGTTCACATCTGCCTTCCCCGTGTTTAGTTCCTGGGCCAGAGCGCAGGGTGCAGCCTTGTTCCCCTGCGGTGCTGTGGAACAGCAGGACAGGGTGGGTGCGACCAGGGCCCTGTGAGGAGCAGCGGCTCCCGCCCGGGATCCCTGGCTGCTGCCCTGAGCTGCCCGA
>NW_026640766.1:0-621 GCF_028554395.1 Pezoporus wallicus
CTTTTTTCTCCTAGATCCATGCACAGGAGCCCAAATTCCTTTAGGACCCCTCCAAATCCCATTGGGATCCCCAGGAACCCCCAGTTCCCTCTCATGATCCTCCCCGACCTCCCCCAACCCCTCCTTTACCCCCCCCCCCAGGTTTCCTCCTTAACTCGGGGCTCAGGTACCAGCACTTCAAGGAGATTCAGGTTTGGGGGGCCGGGTGGGGAGCGTTAGAGGGTTTTGGGGGCCTCTATGGGGTTTTGGGGGGTCCCACAGGGACCAAAACACCCCCCTGCACCCCAAAACCATCCCCCCTGCATCCAAAAACACCCACTCTGCACTCCAAAACCATCCCCCCTGCACCTCAAAACAACCCCCTGCATCCCAGAACGCCCCCCTGCACACCAAAACCATGCCCCCTGCATACCAAAACACAACCCCTGCACCCTAAAACCACCCCCATGCATCCCAGAAGCCCCACGGCACCCCAAAACCGCCCCCCTGCACCCCAAAACACACCTCTGCATCCCAAATCTACCCCCACTGCACCCCAAAACAACCCCTTGCACCCCAAAAGCACCCACTATGCACCCCAAAACCACCCGATGGATTCCCCCATGCACCCAAAACCCTCTC
>NW_026640768.1:0-614 GCF_028554395.1 Pezoporus wallicus
GAACCCAGGACAAACATCTTTGTTGCTGACATGGACAGTGGGATTGAGTGCGCCCTCAGCAAGTTTGCCGATGACACCAAGCTGTGTGGTTCAGTTGATACGCTGGAGGGAAGGAATGCCATCCAGAGGGACCTTGACATGCTTGTGAGGTGGCCAATGACAACCTCATGAAGTTTAACCATGCCAAGTGCAAGGACCTACACCTGGGTCAGAGCAATCCCAGGCACAGCTACAGGTTGGGCAGAGAAGAGATTCAGAGCAGCCCTGTGGGGAAGGACTTTGGGGTGCTGGTTGATGAGAAAATGAACATGGGCCGGCTTCAGTGTATGCTTGCAGCCCAGAAAGCCAACTATATCACAGTATCACAGTATGCTAGAGATTGGAAGGGACCTCAAAAGATCATCTAGTCCAATCCCCCTGCCGGAGCAGGAACACCTAGATAATGTTACACAGGAATGTGTCCAGGCGGGTTTTGAATGTCTCCAGGGAAGGAGACTCCACAACCTCCCTGGGCAGCCTGTTCCAGTGTTCCGTCACCCTCACTGAGAAGAAGTTTCTTCTCAAGTTTAAGTGGAACCTCTTGTGTACCAGTACCAAGGGGTACCATTACCCCT
>NW_026640769.1:0-624 GCF_028554395.1 Pezoporus wallicus
AGAGATTAGAGCAGGAACGTCTGGCTTCTGCTCTTAGAGCCGAAGAGCCAGGAGGGAAAGCATGTGCTGGGCATCTTCAGCACACAGTCAGCTTTGCAACGGTGTCACCATCATTGCTGTCGCTCCTCGCTTTCATACCTAAAGGTCCATTTGAATGCACCCTCTTCGGAGCTTGCTCTCGGCTGCCCAGCTGCACAGTGAGTAGAGCACGAACAGTTGCCGTCTGCTCCCACAATCGAAGAGCCAGGAGGGAAAGCTGGTGAAAGCTTAGGGTTAGGGTTAGGGTTAGGGTTAGGGTTAGGGGTTAGGGTTAGGGGTCGGGTTAGGGTTAGGGTTAGGGTTAGGGTTAGGGGTTAGGGTTAGGGTTAGGGTTATGGTTAGGTTTAGGGTTAGGGTTAGGGTTAGGGTTAGGGTTAGGGTTAGGGTTGCCGTCTGCTCCCACAGTCGAAGAGCCAGGAGGGAAAGCATGTGCGGGGCATCTTCTGCACACAGTCAGCTTTGCAATGCTGTCACCATTATTGCTGTCACTCCTCGGTTTCATACCTAAAAGTACATTTGAATGCAACCTCTTCGGAGCTTGCTCTCGGCTGCCCAGCAGCACAGTGAGTAGAGCACGAACAGTTG
>NW_026640770.1:0-6192 GCF_028554395.1 Pezoporus wallicus
CCGGGTCCCCAGCAGTGGCCGCCGCAGCTCTCGTGGCAGGGGGGCCTGGGGTGGGGGGCAGAATGGGGTCACCCCAGGGCCAGAGGGGGGGGGGCACAGCAGCATCGCCCCCAGGCCGGGGTGCCCCCCCACGCACAGGCCTTGCCGTTGTCGCCCACGATGGGCTGGCGCCGTGGGTCCCGCAGGATGTCCTCCCACTGCACCGTGTCCACGTGGCAGAGCTGCGCGTTCTTCTCGATGTAAACCCCCCCGGCCAGGATCTCTGTGGGGCAACGGGGACATGGGGGGCAATGGGGGCAACGGGGCAAAGGGGACCATGGGGACAACGGGGCCATGAGGGGAATGGGGGCAATGGTGGACAATGGAGGCACTGGGGACCAGGGGGCAATGGGGGATAATGGGGACCATGGGGGATAATGGGGACTATGGGGACAACAGGGCCATGGGGGCAATAGGGGACAATGGAGGCACTGGGGACCATGGGGGCCATGGAATGCACAAGGGGTAGCACTGCTTCGGGTGAGGACCACGGGACAGCACCACTCCAGGATGGGGACCATGGGACCTGCAGGGTCAGCACAGCCTCGTGGTGACACCGCTCTGGGATGGGGACCAGGACACAGAGGGGACAGCATCGCTCTGGATGGGGACCAGGGGCATGGAAGGATCCGGGATGGATGGAGGGATGCAGCCCGGTGCAAGCACCAGGATGTGGCTACCCTGGGATGGGGACCAGGATGGGGACCGCAGCATCACCTCCCTGAGGGATGGGGACCGGGATAGGGACCACAGCATCACCTCCCTGAGGGATGGGGACCGGGATGGGGACCGCAGCATCACCTCCCTGAGGGATGGGGACCTGAGGGATGGGGACCGGGATGGGGACCGCAGCATCACCTCCCTGAGGGATGGGGACCGGGATGGGGACCGCAGCATCACCTCCCTGAGGGATGGGGACCGGGATGGGGACCACAGCATCACCTCCCTGAGGGATGGGGACCAGGATGGGGACCGCAGCATCACCTCCCTGAGGGATGGGGACCGGGATGGGGACCACAGCATCACCTCCCTGAGGGATGGGGACCAGGATGGGGACCGCAGCATCACCTCCCTGAGGGATGGGGACCGGGATGGGGACCACAGCATCACCTCCCTGAGGGATGGGGACCGGGATGGGGACCGCAGCATCACCTCCCTGAGGGATGGGGACCGGGATGGGGACCGCAGCATCACCTCCCTGAGGGATGGGGACCGCAGCATCGCCCCGGGCTGGCACCACCAGGGGATGGGGATCGGGGGGGGGGGGACGGACGGTACCAGGACCGGGGGGGGGCTGTGTGTGGGGGGTACCTGTGAGCTGGTTGAGGCCGAGCTGCCGCAGCGCGTGGGTGCTGTTGGGGTTGTAGTTGAGCAGCACGAAGAGCGCAAACTGCTCCTCGTAGAACTGGGTCCCGCGGATCACGCGCAGGTTCCGCAGTGGCAGCGCCGCGAACACGTTCATGGCGATCAGGATGTAGCCCGTGACCTCCCGGATGGTCTGCGGCAGGGGCACAGCACCCCCGGCGTCACCCGGGGGCCACATCCTGCGCACCCTCCCTTCCCCGTGCCCCCCCAGCACCGCACCTGCAGGAAGGACAGGTCCTGCGTGTGGTCGATGAGGACGATCTCCAGGTTGCCCAGCACCACCTCGCAGTTGTTGTACATCTTGTGCAGGGTCTGGTACTGGTGCTGAGCGTCCCCGGTCACGCTCAGCCCGTTCAGGGTCCCCGCACACACTGCGGGCACAGCGGCGTCCCTCAACTGCGGCCACGGCCCCCCTTGAGCCCATGTCCCCTCCTTGATGTTCATGTGCCCCCTTGATGTCAATGTCCCCCCATTGATGTCCATGTTCCCGTTGATGTCCATGTCCCCCCACCGATGTCTGTGTCCCTAATGGTGCCCATGTCCCCCCCTTGATGTCCATGCCCCCAATGGTGCCCATGTCCCCCCCTTTGATATCCATGCCCCCCTTGATGTCCATGCCCCCATTGATGTCCATATCCCCCCCCTTGATGTCCATGTCCCTCCCTTATTAACGTAAATGTCCCCCCATTAATGTCCACATCCCCCAATGATGTCCATGTCCCCCCCGATGTCCATGTCCTCTAATTGATGTCCATGCCCCCATTGATGCCCATGTCCCCCCATTGATGTCCATGTCCCCCCTGATGTCCATGCCCCCACTGATGTCCACATCCCCCCATTGATGTCCATGCCCCCACTGATGTCCACATCCCCCCATTGATGTCCACGTCCCCCCCACTGATGTCCACATCCCCCCACTGATGTCCACATCCCCCCATTGATGTCCACATCCCCCCATTGATGTCCACATCCCCCCATTGATGTCCATGCCCCCATTGATGTCCACATCCCCCCATTGATGTCCACATCCCCCCATTGATGTCCATGCCCCCATTGATGTCCACATCCCCCCATTGATGTCCACATCCCCCCATTGATGTCCATGCCCCCATTGATGTCCATGTCCCCCCATTGACGTCCATGTCCCCCCCGATGTCCATCCCCCCATTGATGTCCACATCCCCCCATTGATGTCCATGCCCCCATTGATGTCCACATCCCCCCATTGATGTCCATGCCCCCATTGATGTCCATGCCCCCATTGATGTCCACGTCCCCCCATTGACGTCCATGTCCCCCCCGATGTCCATCCCCCCACTGATGTCCACATCCCCCCATTGATGTCCACGTCCCCCAATGGTGTCCCCGTCCCCCCCATCCCTGCCCCCGCCCCCCCACTGCCGCACCCCCTCCCTGTCCCGTCTCCCCCCCCCGCCCTCCGCAGCAGCGCCCCCGCCCGGGGCTCTCGGTGCCGGTGCCCGAACCGGCCGGGCGAGCCTTGCGCAAGGCGGCCGCGGGCCCGGCCCCGCTCCCAGCGCCCCCGACGCCGGACTTCGGCCCCGGCCCCGCCTCGGTGCCCGGAGCCGGGGCTGGGGCTGGGGCCGGGGGGGACCCCGGGGCCGTCGGGGGGGGCGCGGACAGAGGCGCTTTGTGCGCGGGGCCCCCTCCCCGCCGCCGCACAAAGGGGCGATTGTGGAGAACGGGGCACGGGGGGGGGCGCGGAGCCCCCCGGGACCCCCGGGGCACAGCGGGGTGCGGGGCCCCCCCCAGACGTGAGTCAGGGCCCGGCGCGGGGGGGCCGCGGCGGTAAAAGGCGGCTTTGTGCTGCCCCAGCGCGGGGGCACGGAAGGGGCCCGAGCCCCCCCCCCGCAGGGAACGGGCAGCGCGGGGCACGCAGGGGAAGGGGCGAGCCCCCCCCGCCCGCCGCGGCAGCGATGGGAAGGGAAGGGAAGGGAAGGGGCTATATAAAGGTCCCAGCTGCGCTCTGGAATGGCCCCAGCCCCGACGGGCCGGGGATGGGCGCGGGTTGGGGGTGGCTTGGAACGAGGGGGGGCGTGGGGGGGCTGCAACCTCAAAGGATTCATTTGGGGACCCCCGCAAAGCCGCTGGGGGTTGGGGGGGGGGGAAAGTGGGGGGCAGGACCCAGCCCTATGGGACCCCCATGAGCCATTAACAGCGGCTCAACCGCTCCCGCGGCCACAGCGGGGGCCGGGGGGTGCGGGCCGGGTCCTTGGGGTGCGGGCCGGGTCCTTGGGGTGCACCTGCCCGCGGGGGGGTGCAGAGCGCTCCCCCCCCCCATCCCGGCCTCGCCGCCGCCGCGTTATCAGCGCGGGGCCCCGCTGGCAGCTCCGCAGCCGCCGCTATCGCCCGCGTGCCCCCGGCCCCCGCTGCCAGGAATAGAACCGGGACCCGCGGGGGGGCCTCGGGCGGGGGGGGGGGCCCCAAAGCGGGCTCCGAGCGGGGGCAGCGGGGCCGGGAGCGCCCCCCCCCCCCCCCCCCCCCCGCGGTTCGGAACAAACTCGGGGCGAAGCCGCCGTTTCCGGGACCTTCCCCCCCCCCCCGCACCCCGACAGGACCCCGGGGGGGGCGCAGGTGCCGCTGTGGGGGGGGAGCCGAGCCCCGGTCCCGGTCGCAGCCCGGGGGGGGCTCCGCTGGTGCCGGTCCCCACCGGGGCGCGGTTGGAGGGGAGGGAGCGGCGGGGGCCGGGATCGCACCCTTGGCCCCCCCCGCTGCCGGTGCCGGTGCCGGTGCCGGTGCTCACCTGCCTGCGCGGAGCCGGGCGCGGGGGCGCGGAGCAGCAGCAGCGGCAGCAGCGGCAGGAGCCGGTACCGGTACCGGGGCCGCTCCATCGCGGCTCGCAGCGGGGCCCCGCGGTCGCGGCGTGCCCGGGCGCGGCGGGGGGAATGCACCTGGCGCGGGGCCGTCGGGGCGGGGAGGACGAGGCGGGGCCCCCCCGGGCAGAGCGGAGCGAGCCCCGCCCGCCGCGCCCCGGGACGGCCCCCCCCAACCCGGCCCCGCCTCCATCAGGTGCAACCGGTGCCGCGGCCGCCCCATAGCCCCGGGGGGGGTCCAGCCCCCTCCAGTGCAGGGGCAGCGCCGGGATGGGGGTCACAGAGCCCCACAACCACCCCATCCCCTGCCACTGGGGGGGCAGAGCCCCCCCGGAAGCCTCATTTCCCCCCCCCCCCCCCCCCCAACTCTGCCCCATAGCGGCGCATTCCCCCCCCCAAAACACAGGGCACGGGCTGGGAGCAAGCTCCTTTATTGATCCCGCAAGCAGGGCTGGGCTCCAGCGGCGGCTCCTCACATGGGCTTCGGGGGGGGCCGGGGGGCTGCACCCTGGAGGGGGGGGACACAGCGTCAGGCAGGGCTTGGGGGGTGAAACCCCATTTCCCCCCATAGGTACAGGTAATGTATAACGTGTAATATGTAACATCATCTATACACACAGCGTCAGCCAAAGCTAGGGGGGAGGAATTGGGGGGAGGAATTGGGGGGAGGAATTGGAGGGAGAAATTGGGGGGAAGGAACTGGGGGGGGAGGAATTGGGGGGGGGAATTGGGTGGGAAGAATTGGGGAGGAAGAATTGGAGGGAGGAACTGGGGGGCAGGGACTTGGGGCAGAGGAATTGGGGGGGGAGGAATTTGGGGGAGAAATTGGGGGGAGGAATTAGTGGGGAGGAATTGAGGGGGAGGAATTGGGGGTGGGAGGAATTGGGGGGGGGAACTGGAGGAAGGAATTGGGGGGGGACTGAACCCGCATTCCCCCCCATATACATTAAGCATCAACCAGGCCTTAGGAGAGGGCTCAACCCCCTTTCCCCCCCCCATTCACACAGCATCAACCAGGCCTTGGGGGGAGACTGAGGGGGCGGCTGAACCCCACCCCCCCATGCAATGGGGGCTCCTCCCTCAGCATCAACCAAGCCTATGGGGGGGGTTGAGCCCCACTCCCCCCCCTGCACCTACAGCGGGGCGGAAGCGGGGCGGGGGGGTCCGGTCCTTGCGCGCCTCCCGCGAGCGGTTCCGCACCACCTTGCTGTGGATGGCGCAGCTCACGCAGTAATGGAGCTTCACGTAGAGCTTGGGCAGCACATAGGCTATGGGGCAGGGGGGACACAGCGGGTCAGCGACCCCCAGAGCCCCCCCCCCGGAGCCGCGCTATGGGGCTGGGGGCTATGCTATAGGGCTGGGCCCCCTCTATGGGGCTGGGGCTGTGCTATGGGCCTTGGGGAAGCGCTATGGGGCTGGGGCAGCGCTATAGGGCTGGGCCCCCTCTATGGGGCTGGGGGCTGCGTTATGGGCCTTGGGGAAGCGCTATGGGGCTGAGGCTGTGCTATGGGGCTGGGGCCGCGCTATAGGCCTAGGGGAAGCGCTATGGGGCTGGGGGCCGCACTAGGGGCCTACGAGAAGCGCTATGGGGCTGGGCCCCTGTTATGGGGCTGGGGCCGCGCTATGGGGCTGGGGCTGCGTTATGGGCCTTGGGGAAGCGCTATGCGGCTGGGGCTGAGCTATGGGGCTGAGGCCGCGCTATGGGGCTGGGGGAAGCGCTATGGGGCTGGGCCCCTGTTATGGGGCTGGGGCCGCACAATGGGGCTGGGGGCCACACTCTGTGCCTGGGGCAAGCGCTATGGGGCTGGGGGCCATGCTATGGGGCTGGGGCTGCGTTATGGGCCTTGGGGAAGCGCTATGCGGCTGGGGCTGAGCTATGGGGCTGAGGCCGCGCTATGGGGCTGGGCCCCTGTTATGGGGCTGGGCCCCTGTTATGGGGCTGGGGCCGCACAATGGG
>NW_026640771.1:0-6196 GCF_028554395.1 Pezoporus wallicus
GGGGGCGGGGCCATGGGTGGGGGCGGGTCTGTGCTCACCCTCCCCTCCCCCTCCAGATCAACGTCCTGTACAACCGGATCAGCCACGCCCAGAAGTTGTGAGTGGGGGAGGGGCGGGGGGGAGGGCAATGGGGGTCACATGGGGCACTTGTGGGTCACATGGGGTGTCTACGGGTGGTCACCTGCGTTCACAATGGGGGCGCTTTGGGGTCACGTATGGGTCACTTGGGGGGCTGGGGGTCACAAGGGGGTTACAGTGGGGTCAATTGAGGGTCACTTGTGGGGCTGGGGGATCACTTGGGGATCTTTTGGGTTCACTGTGGGGTCACTGGGTCACATGGGGTCACTTGGGGGTCGCATGGGGTCACTGTGGGGTCACTTGTGGGTCACTTGTGGGGCTGGCAGTCACTTCTGGGTCTCTTGGGGGGCTGGGGATCACTTAGGAGTCACTTGGGGGTCACTTTTAGGTCTGGGCTGGGGGCCCCTTAGGGGTCCCTTGGGGGTCACTTGTGGGTCACAGTAAAGACACTTGGGGTCACTGTGGGGTCACTTGTGGGGCTAGGGACATCACTTGGGGGTCTCTTGGGTTCACTGTGAGATAACAGGGTCATTGTGGGGTCACTTGGGGGGCTGGGAGTCACTTATGGGTCACATGGGAATCACTTAGGCTCACTGTGGGGTCACTTGGGGGGCTGGCAGTCACTTGGGGGTCACATGTGGGTCACTGTAACATCACTTATGGGTCACCTAAGAGTCACTTGTGGGGCTGGCGATCACTTGGGGGTCACATGTGGGTCACTGTAACATCACTTACGGGTCACCTAAGAGTCACTTGTGGGGCTGGAATCCCTTAGGGCTCACTTGGGGGTCAGTGCGGTTCACAGTGGGCCTCGGGGTTCACTTGTGGGTCACATGGGGGTCACTGTGGGGTCACCTGTGGGTCACTTGTGGGGCTGGCAGTCACTTGTGGGGCTGGGGATCACTTAGGAGTCACTTGGGGGTAACTGAGGGGTTAACTGTGGGTCACTTGTGGGGCTGGGGGGATAACTTGGGGGTCTCCCGGGTTCACTGTGGGGTCACTTGGGGGGCCGGGGGTCAATCGGGAGTCACTTGGGGGTCACTTTTAGGTTACTTGTGGGGCTGGGAGTCACTTATGGGTCACATGGGAGTTACTTATGGGTCACATGGGAATCACTTAGGCTCATTGTGGGGTCACTTGGGGGGCTGGCGATCACTTGGGGGTCACATGTGCGTCACTTTAACATCACTTATGGGTCACCTAAGAGTCACTTGTGGGGCTGGAATCCCTTAGGGCTCACTTGGGGGTCTTTATGGTTCACAGTGGGTCTCGGGGTTCACTTGTGGGTCACTTGTGGGTCTAGCATGTGGGCTCACATGGGGGTCACTGTGGGGTCACTTGTGGGTCACTTGTGGGTCTAGCAGTCACTTGTGGGTCACTTGTGGGGCTGGGGGGATAACTGGGGGGTCTCCCGGGTTCACTGTGGGGTCACTTGGGGGGCCAGGGGTCAATTGGGAGTCACGTGGGGGTCACTTTTAGGTCACTTGTGGGGCTGGGGGTGTCACTTGTGGGGCTGAAGGGGTCACTTATGGGTCACATGGGGGTGTCACTTGTGGGGCTGAAGGGGTCACTTATGGGTCACATGGGGGTCACTTGTGGGGTGGGGGTCACTTATGGGTCACATGAGGGGTCACTTATGGGTCACATGGGGGGGTCACTTATGGGTCACATGGGGGGGTCACTTGTGGGGCTAGGGGTCACTTATGGGTCACATGGGGGTCACTTGTGGGGTGGGGGTCACTTATGGGTCACATGGGGGGGTCACTTATGGGTCACATGGGGGGTCACTTATGGGTCACATGGGGGGGTCACTTATGGGTCACATGGGGGTCACTTATGGGTCACATGGGGGGGTCACTTGTGGGGCTGAAGGGGTCACTTATGGGTCACATGGGGGTCACTTATGGGTCACATGGGGGGGGTCACTTGTGGGGGGGGTCACTTGTGGGGCTGAAGGGGTCACTTATGGGTCACATGGGGGTGACTTTGGGTCACGTGGTTCCTCCCTCCCCTCCCCCCGCAGCAAGAAGGTTGTCGGGAAGGGCCGCGTGGGCGGGCGCTGGAAGTGACCCCGCCCCCTCCAATAAACGTCACATCCGGTCCGTGTCGCGTCCTTCTTATGGGGGGGGGAGGGGCGGAGCCTGGCGGTGGCCCCGCCCCCTCCCGCCGTTGCCATGACGACCACGGCACTTCCGCTTCCGCCTCAGGACCCCCCCCTCCCCCCCCCCCGCGGGGGATGGCGGCGGCGGAGCGGCCCCGGGAGCGGGAGGAGGAAGAGGAGGCCCCGCCCCCCCCCGGCCAGGCCCCGCCCCCTCCTCCCCAGGCCCCGCCCCCTCCTCCCGACCCCCCCCCCTCCCCGTCGCCCCCTCCCCCCCATTCGCTGCCCCTTGTCCGGGCAGGGGGTGGGGCCAGCGCTAATGGCGTCCTATGGGGTGTCTATGGGGTGTCCATGGGGGTCCATGGGGGTCTATGGGGTATCAATGGGGGTCCATGTGGGGTTCATGGGGGTCTATGGGGTGTCTATGGGGGTCCCTGTGGGGTTCATGGGGGTCTATGGGGTGTCTATGGGGGTCCATGGGGGTCCATGGGGGTCTATGGGGTGTCTATGGGGGTCCCTGTGGGGTTCATGGGGGTCTATGGGGTGCCTATGGGGGTCTATGTGGGGTCCATGGGGGTCTATGGGGGGGTCTGTGGGGGTCCATATGGGGTTCATGGGGGTCTATGGGGATCCATGTGGGGTCCATGGGGTTCTATGGGGTGTCTATGGGGGTCTATGGGGGTCCATGGGGGTCTATGGGGTGTCAATGGGGGTCCATGGGGTGCCTATGGAGGGTCTCTGGGGATCCATGTGTGGTCCATGGGGGTCTATGGGGGTCCATGTGGGGTTCATGGGGTGTCTATGGGGTGTCAATGGGGGTCCATGTGGGGTCCATGGGGTTCTATGGGGTGTCTATGGGGGTCTATGGGGGTCCATGGGGGTCTATGGGGTGTCGATGGGGGTCTATGTGGGGTCCATGGGGGTCTATGGGGGGTCTGTGGTGGTCCATATGGGGTTCATGGGGGTCTATGGGGGGTCTATGGGGATCCATGTGGGGTCCATGGGGTTCTATGGGGTGTCTATGGGGGTCCATGGGGGTCTATGGGGTGTCTATGGGGGTCCATGTGGGGTCCATGGGGTTCTATTGGGGTCCATGTGGGGTCCATGGGGGTCTATGTGGGGTCCATGGGGGTCTATGGGGTGTCTATGGGAGTCCATATGGGGTTCATGGGGGTCTATGGGGTGTCTATGGGGGTCCATGTGGGGTTCATGGGGGTCTATGGGGGGTCTATGGGGATCCATGTGGGGTCCATGGGGTTCTATGGGGTGTCTATGGCGGTCTATGGGGGTCCATGGGGGTCTATGGGGGGTCTATGAGGGTCCATATGGGGTTCATGGGGGTCTATGGGGTGTCTATGGGGGTCCATGTGGGGTCCATGGGGGTCTATGGGGTGTCTATGGGGGTCCATGTGGGGTCCATGGGGGTCTATGGGGTGTCTATGGGGGTCCCTGTGGGGTTCATGGGGGTCTATGGGGTGCCTATGGGGGTCTATGTGGGGTCCATGGGGGTCTATGGGGAGTCTATGGGGGGGTCTATGGGGGATCCATGGGGCCTCTATGGGGGTCTATGGAGGCTCCATGGGGGCTCTATGGGGGATCCATGGGGGCTCTATGGGGGTCTATGGGGGGTCCATGGGGGTCCCATCCCTTCTGCCCCCCCAGTCCTGCCCCACAGGGACTCTGGAGCTGGTTCAGGTGCTGGTGCAGAGTGGAGCCCCCGAGGGCTGGAGCAGCGCCCGGTGAGGGGCTATGGGGCTCTATGGGTCTATGGGAGCTATGGGGGCTATGGGGCTCTGTGGGTCTATGTGGGCTATGGGGGCCAATGGGGGGCTATGGGGCTCTATGGGCCTATGGGGGCTATGGGGGGCTATGGGGCTCTATGGGTCTATGGGAGCTATGGGGGGCTATGGGGCTCTATGGGTCTATGGAGGCTATGGGGCTCTATGGGTCTATGGGAGCTATGGGGGCTATGGGGCTCTATGGGTCTATGGGAGCTATGGGGGCTATGGGGCTCTATGGGTCTATGGGAGCTATGGGGGCTATGGGGCTCTGTGGGTCTATGGGGGCTATGGGGGGCAATGGGGGGCTATGGGGCTCTATGGGCCTATGGGGGCTATGGGGGCTATGGGGCTCTATGGGTCTATGGGGGCTATGGGGGTCTATGGGGGGTTATAGGGGTTCTATGGAGGTCTATAGGGGGTCTATGGGGGCTATGGGGGGCTATGGGGCTCTATGGGTCTATTGGGGCTCTGGGGGCTATGGGGCTCTATGGGTCTATGGGAGCTATGGGGGGTTATGGGGCTCTATGGGTCTATGGGGGCTATGGGGCTGTATGGGTCTATGGGAGCTGTGAGGGGCTATGGGGCTCTATGGGTCTATAGGGGCTATGGGGCTCTATGGATCTATGGGGGCTATGGAGCTGTATGGGTCTATGGGAGCTGTGAGGGGCTATGGGGCTCTATGGATCTATGGGGGCTATGGGGCTGTATGGGTCTATGGGAGCTGTGGGGAGCTATGGGGCTCTATGGGTCTATGGGAGCTATGGGGGGCTATGGGGCTCTATGGGCAGTATGGGGGGCTATGGGGCTCTATGGGTCTATGGGAGCTATGGGGGGTTATGTGGCTCTATGGGTCTATTGGGGCTATGGGGGCTATGGGGCTCTATGGGTCTATGGGAGCTATGGGGGGTTATGGGGCTCTATGGGTCTACGGGGGCTATGGGGCTCTATGGGTCTATGGGAGCTGTGGGGGGCTATAGGGCTCTCTGGGTCTATGGGGGCTATGGGGGGGCTATGGGCCACTATGGGTCTATTGGGGCTATGGGGGGCTATGTGGCTGTATGGGCGGTATGGGGGGCTATGCGGTCTATGGGGCTATGGGGGGCTATGGGGCTCTATGGGTCTATGGGGGCTATGGGGGGCTATGGGGCACTATGGAACTCTATGGGTCTATGGGGGCTATGGGGGGCTATGGGGCTCTATGGGTCTATTGGGGCTCTGGAGGGCTATGGGGCACTATGGGTCTATGGGAGCTATGGGGGACTATGGGGCACTATGGGTCTATTGGGGCTATGGGGGGCTATGTGGCTCTATGGGCGGTATGGGGGACTATGGGGCCCTATGGGTCTATGGGAGCTATGGGGGGCTATGGAGGTCTATGGGGCTCTATGGGTGGTAGGGGGGCTATGGGGGGCTATAGGGCTCTATGGGTCTATGTGGGCTATGGAGGGCTATGGGGGGCTATGGGTCTATGGGGGCTATGGAGGGCTATGGGGGGCTATGGGGCTATGGGGGCTATGGAGGGCTATGGGGGCTATGAGGGGCTATGGGGGGCTATGGATGTGCTATGTGGGGCTCTTGGGGGGCGGGAGGGGTTATGTGGGGTTATGGGGGGGGCAATGGGGGGGGCCTATGAGGGGCTCTAGGGGGCTATGGAGGGGTTGGGGGGCGCTGTGGGGCCAGGCTGGGCTTTAAGGGGGGCAATGGGGCTGAGCTGGGTCCATTGTGTGCTATGGGGGGGGGGGGGGGGTTATGGGGCTGGCTAGGGAGCTATGGGGCGCTTGGGGGGGAACCATGACCCCCCCTTTCCCCCCCCCCCAGGTCCCTGCTATGGGTCCCTCCAAGCTCCGCCCCCCAGCACGTGGCAGCCACCAAGGGGTGCATTGAGGTCATGAGGTGGGGGGGGCACCTATGGGGGGGTCCAATGGGATTGGGGGGGTCCTGGAGGGGATCCAATGGGATTGGAGGGGTCCTGGAGGGGATCCAATGGGATTGAGGGGGGCCTGGAAGGGATCCAATGGGATTGAGGGGGGTCCTGGAAGGGATCCAATGGGATTGGGGGGGGTCCTGGAGGGGATCCAATGGGATTGGGGGAGTCCTGGAAGGGAACCAATGGGATTGAGGGGGGTCCTGGAAGGGATCCAATGGGATTGGGGGGGGGTCCTGGAGGGGATCCAATGGGATTGGGGGGGCTCCTGGAGGGGATCCAATGGGATTGGGGGGGGGTCCTGGAAGGGATCCA
>NW_026640772.1:0-617 GCF_028554395.1 Pezoporus wallicus
TAGAAGGGAGGACCTGCAATAACAAACATAAGTACTGAACCCTTTGCCATGTTATTCTCTGCTCTGAGGCACCACTCACGCAGACAAGCCTTCTACCTTCTCCCAGCCCTCCGCAGTTGGCAGCTTGACCTCTCTCGAGTTACTTGTGGCACCTAAAAACAAAATTGAAACAAGCACACACAGAGAGAAAAATAGAAGCTGCAGCCGACCCTGAAATAAGTTACTACTTGAGTGTTTCAAGCATAGCTCACCTTGACTGAGTCCTCTGAATGTTAGTTTTCAGCTAGACAGTGAGAGTGAGTTTGAGCCAGGGAGCCTTATCCAAGTAGTTTGAACCAGAACTTCTGTGATACAGTCAGTAAGAGATTTATGTGGATGTATGAGCCAGTCAGTGTCAGACTGAGCCTAAGTGAGTGTGAGGCAAAATCTGAGCCAGAGTGTGTCTGTGCAATTTAAACGCGAGTATGAGTGTGAACCAGTCTGTGTGAGAAGGAACCTGCGTGGTCTCCGAGTCTTGAATGTGAGTTAAACCACAGAAAGAAAGCCAGAAAATGAAAGCTGGGGAGCAGCCAATGAACCAGAGGCAGGTAAAATAAGACCCAGCTGTGGATTGTTAG
>NW_026640773.1:0-624 GCF_028554395.1 Pezoporus wallicus
CCCCATATCACCCCATAGCCACCCCATATGTGCCCCATAGCGCCCCATAGCCACCCCCATCACCTCTGCCAGGTAGTCCCCGAGGTCGGCGAGGATGCGGATGTAGAAGCGGGGGGGCCCGTCCCGCTCCAGCACCCCCATAGAGCCCCATAGAGCCCCATAGAGCCCCATAGACACCCATAGAGCCCCATAGACACCTATAGACACCCACAGACACCCCATAGACACCCCATAGACACCCCATAGACACCCATAGACACCCATAGACACCCATAGACACCCCATAGACACCCCACAGACACCCCATAGACACCCATAGACACCCATAGACACCCATAGACACCCCATAGACACCCCATATCACCCCATAGACACCCATAGACACCCCATAGACACCCAAAGACACCCATAGACACCCATAGACACCCATTAGACACCCCATAGAAACCCATATACACCCCATAGACACCCATAGACACCCATAGACACCCCATAGAAACACCCATACACAGACACCCACACAGACACCCACACAGACACCCACACAGACACCCACACAGACACCCACACAGACACCCATAGACACCCATGAGCCTTATATCACCCCACATAGCCACCCCATAT
>NW_026640774.1:0-627 GCF_028554395.1 Pezoporus wallicus
AGCTTACAAGGGGTTGAAACGTGGCAAAAATAGGATAGAAACTGCCAAAAATGGATTAAAAGGGGTTAGAACTTGACAAAAGTGGGTTAGGAAAGGGGAAAAATAACTTAAAAATGGTTAGAAATTGAGAAATTTGGGTTAGGAAAAGAAACCAAAAAATGCTTAAAACGACTTAGAAAATGGAAATAAAAAAAGGGTTAGCAATGGCCAAAAGTGGCTTAAAACGTTTAAGAAAGTAACAAGAATGCATAGCAAATGGGGGAAAAACCGGTTTCAATTTGATAGAAATGGGGAAAATTGGTTAGAAATGAGGGAAAAACTCTGAAACCAGGAAAGAATTGGGCAAAAATTAGCAAATAACAAAAAAAAAAGCTTACAAGGGGTTGAAACGTGGCAAAAATAGGATAGAAACTGCCAAAAATGGATTAAAAGGGGTTAGAACTTGACAAAAGTGGGTTAGGAAAGGGGAAAAATAACTTAAAAATGGTTAGAAATTGAGAAATTTGGGTTAGGAAAAGAAACCAAAAAATGCTTAAAACGACTTAGAAAATGGAAATAAAAAAAGGGTTAGCAGTGGCCAAAAGTGGCTGAAAACGTTCAAGAAAGTAACTGGTCAAGAATGGCTTA